>NW_016108146.1:274038-277352 GCF_001604975.1 Cebus imitator
TGGACCAACAGATGAATTCTAACAACCTTACTTAAAAAAGAATCTGTGGAGCTGGCATGGTGGCTCACGCCTGGAATTCCAGCACTTTAGGAGGCCCAGGAGGGCGGATCACTTGACCTCAGAAGTTCAAGACCAGCCTGGCCAACATGGTGAAACCTCACCTCTACTAAATATACAAAAATTAGCCAGGTGTGGTGGTGCTCACTGGGGATCCCAGCTAATTGGGAGGCTGAGGCACCAGTACCAGGGTACTCCCTGCTCTTGATGGTGCCACTTACACATACCACAGGTTCTATTAGGAGCAGGGTTCCTTTCAAGCCCTCACAGCAGGTACTGTGTGCTATCACTGTGTTTCCCCAGTGTCCCCAGAACACAGCTTTGCTTACTGGGCCTCAGCAGAAACTGGAGCCAAATGAAAGTTAAGAGCCCCAGACATTTAGACCAACAGACTAGATGTTACTTGTCTGCAGGATCTTATATGGTACAGAGGGGATTCCTGTAAACATGATTTAGCCTTTTGCTGAGAAAAACAAGTGGTTCTGTGCCTGTGTCAGAAATCAATAGCTGGCATTGTAACCCTAGTCCCACACCCACCTTACTGCAGACGTGGAAATGTTGCTAAATACTTTGTCCTCTGTCTTCCATCTTTAACTAAATGTTGAAATACCCATTGCTATTCTCTACAAGTATGGGAAGAATGAAACTAATTTTGATGAAGAGAATGGTTAGTTTCTCGAGACAAGACAGGACCTCATTCATCAGTTTCGTGGTGGTCAACCTATAGAACTTACTGTATGTCTTCAGCTGGTAGTTCTACAAGTAGGCCACCTGGCTCATAAGAAGTCTAGTTTTGCTGTCTCTGATATTCTGTTTGGTCTCTGTCTGCTGGGAGTAAGAATTGTCGATGGTATGTGGAAAGTTCACCTCTGTGGTTTTCGTGGAACAAGTCCCGCCAGATGTCGCCATGCTGACATTTGGGACACCACAGGTACAGCCAGGGACTGGAGAGAAGAAATCCAAACACATGATGGGTTAAAAACTGGAAATCAAATAGGTTTAATCAGGACTGGGGGATGTCAACAACTCAAATTCTTAACTTACTGTTGAGAAAAATTTGATCCTCACAGCACTTTAGGGTCCTTAACCGCAAAAACAAGGTTCGCAATGCTTCAGCTGGGAGCTGAAGGCACTGCCTGTAGCTCAGGTTCTGACAAGAGTGTGGGAGATAGTGGCCAGAGTCCCAGGTAACGGTCTGCTGTTGCAATAACAGAATTCGAAGCTGGGCGTGTCATGGAATCTTAGGAGCCCTTCATTCCAATTGCCCAGGGTTTGCTAAAACACAGGCCTCCTGGTCTCACCTGAGGTCACAACCGATGGGGACCATTCCTCTATCAGTCACTCAGTATTTGTGACACTTGTGACAATGCCACAGTCCCATCTCATTCCCAATATATCTAAGCATGTGCCTCACTTTTCATCTCTTATGTGTATAAAATCATCATGGCAGAAAGAGTTTCCCAACATGTGATATTTTCTTAATGCTAGTCATGAAGTCAGTCATCCCTCCTTCTCATATGTTAAAACAGAATTGAAGGCTTCTCCACAAGTTTAACATATCAACCTATTACACTGCCATGTTATCCTCTGAGTCTGCTGCAGTTTTTTCTGCATCCACTAGAAAGTGAATGAATAATTCATTTCTTAAAAATGTTTTCTTTCCTGGCTCGATATTCTTCTTGCTGTATCCCATGGTTATGCTGATTTAGTTTTTTTTTACTGGCAGATATCACTACGCTGATGTTTGTGGCAGAAGAGACTTTTCACTACACTTAAGACCAGCTTGACATTCCTATGTCCAAAGCTTCCTCCATGTGGGATGATTTGCTTTTTTAATGTGACTGAACATTACATCTCACGCTTGTCACTTATAGATGTCATTCTAGTCCCAGAAGAGCTCTTTTCAAGGTGTTAAGTCATTGAAATCATTTCTATGGAGATCTCCTGAAAGCATGTGTGACCATCTATCTTGGGAAGTCTTGTAAACCTGATATGATTTTCTTGTTTTCATTTCATTTTTTCCCATATACTGAAAATAACAAGGCCATGAGCGGTCCTTATGGAATACTGTTTGACAGATATTTTTCTGAGTTGGTCTAACACCATTGAGGTGTGGTTGCATCCCACTAACTAAACACCGTAACATCAAGGTGATGGTCAGGGGTGGTTGTGGTCCTCCGTGTTGCTGTGCAGTAGGAGGTGAATTTGAGATGACAGGAACGAGTAGGGAAGAGCGATCCCCTGAACCACCTCCTCACTTTCTCAGCTTTCATCGCCACCCAGGTTTTGTGAGCCTGGGACTTGGAAGACTGTTCTGTAGCCCACGTCTCCTATGTTTGGCTGCTTTCTGGGCTTGCCTGAGTTGAGGGTGCAATGGGTGTGACCCTGGGCTGCCCAGAATTCATGTGGAAGTGAAGCAAGGAGGACTGGATCAATCCCATTGGAAAGCGTGCCTCTCTACAGCCCCCATCATCCTCCAGCAACACCGTAAGCATACAGCTTTGACATACATCAAAGGCTTTAGGTATATACATGTTCTGGGGTCTGGGAGGCCTGACATTCTGTGACAGAAGGAAAATCTGTCAGGTTTCTTCATTATAAAAATGATGAAACTGCAGGTTCACAAAGTTATGGGCTTACTCGATATCTCAAAGAGCTGAGTTTTGAGAACAACTAATAAAAGCAATCACAACAATTTTTCCATAATTATTCATAGGATCCATGTCATTCTGTAAATATTCATACAATTATTCAGGAATTATTTGTTGATCAATTTGTACCAGGCATTTTGCTCAAAACTGTGCACATATTTGACAGAATATCTTCATCATAATCCTCAAGGTAACGCTGTTATCCTAAGAATCAGGTATGAAACCTGAGCAAGAGGGCTAGCAAATCATGAATTTGGCCATATTTCCATTTTTTGGTTTCTGTGATGCTGGACGAATGACCAGAATGAGTCACAGGAAGAGTATTCATTCCTGTATCATCTTCCAGGACAGAGGTGTGCCCTCCTAAATTATTGGGCCCAAAATTCAGAAGCATCTGCAACCTTGCCTTAACAGTGTGGGAAATATCCTCTATTACCTGGAATTTCCCTGGACCTTTGGAATACACAAGAGAAGTATGAGATGTGGTCTTCCCTTGGCTATATTTATTTCTCTCTTCTATGGAATACCAATGATTTTCACTAAGACTTTAGCTTTTTTGCTTTCTTTCTTTCTTTTTTCTTTTCTTTTCTTTTTTTTTTTTTTTTT
>NW_016108146.1:277367-284431 GCF_001604975.1 Cebus imitator
TTTTTTTGAGACAGAGTCTTGCTCTGTCACCAGGCTGAAACGCAATCTGGTTCACTGCAAGCCCTGCCTCCCAGGTTCAAGAGATTCTCTTGCCTCAGTCTCCCGAGTAGCTGGGACTACAGGCATGTGCCACCACGCCTGGCTAATTTTTGTGTTTTTAGTAGAGACAGGGTTTCACCATGTTGGCCAGAATGGTCTCGATATCTTGACCTCATGATCTGCCCGTCTCGGCCTCCCAAAGTGCTGGGACTACAGGCGTGAGCCACCATACCCGGCCGACTTTTGCCTTCTTATATCCACAATACATGTTTTATGAAGAAGATTTTGCTAATAGCTCTATTTAGAAAGAATAAATATGAGCTATGGTTTAGGTTTTATGCCCTGGACTTACTCTTCCTATGATTTCTATTTTGAGATTAAATCCTCATGTAAATAGAAAAACACTTATTACTTATAAAAGCAAATTAGTTATTGGTTTGAGTTTTTGACACTGAAGCACACACTTTTGACTTTATCTTTGTCTGTCCCCATCAGTGCCGCTCACTGTCTCCCAGTATGACCTGGCCATGCCCCGCACTTACCCTCATCCTGCTCAACCATCTCCATGCACTGCCCAATTCCATCAGTGATTCAGGCTCCTCCCAAGGCTCCCTGAAATGGGTACAGGGACATTGAAGCATAAATCAGACACATTCCAGGCACAAAAGCAACCCATATTGTAAAGCGGGCAGCTGTGTTCCCACTTCCCTGAAGTTGGCAGTGATATCAGAGGACAGGAAGAAATACTTTCCCTTGTTAGGGGGTCTGTTCTTCATGTCTCAGGGCCTCTGATCTAGTGAACACAACTGTCCTGAATGTGAACAAACTTGCTAAATTCCTGGTTTCTTGCTAGGTGGCTAGAATAGATTTATAAGACTTCCTTACTTACCCATGTTTGCTGAAGTCTGAATTCTTACCAGTATGATTCCTTTTCTTGTAAGGGGTAGCTTAGGGAAGATTGGTCCCATTGCCATGCAAAGAGAGGTAAAGTGAATTTCTACTCGAAGCAACCTTGAATTTGAAACTAGGTCTTCCACTGTTTCAAAGCTGGCCTGTAGGTCCAACTGTGCACATATTTGGACATCATATCTTCATCAGAATCCTCAGGCATGTGTCCTCAAGGTCTTGTGTGTCTGCTGTACTCAGGATAAAGTTATTTCTCATTATGGTAAGTTATAATTAATTTGTCAGAATATAATTCATTATCAAGATAAAGTTATTTATCATCATGGCAAGGATAAAAAAAAATTTCCCCAGATGTGGCTGATCCTACATTTTAAGTGATTGTTAAATCGGAAGAAAATCTTCCAAAAATCTTTGGAAGAAAATTCATCACCTGTTGTCGTTTGTTGTGTCTCTAACGCAGTAACAACCTCACAGGACAACCTAATAAACAGCTCCCAGATTCTGTTCTTTGCTTTCTTGTATTACAAATATATTTTTCGGACCGGACATGGTGGTTTAGCTGTAATCTCAGCTACTCCAGAGGCTGAGGCGGGAGGATCACGGGAGCCCAGCAGTTCCAGACTACAGTGAGCCAGGAGTGCGTCATTGCAACGCAGCCTGGGCAACACAGTGAGGCCCTGTCTCTTAAAAAAAAAAATAAATTAATTAAAAAATAAATATAAATGTAATTTTTGGGCCAACACCTTTTTTATTTTTTTGAGACAGAGCCTTGCTCTGTTGCCCAGGCTGGGTGCAGTGGCCCCATCTTGGCTCACTGCAACCTCCTCCTCCCGGGTTCAAGCGATTCTCCTGCTTCAGCCTCCCAAGTAGCTGGAATAACAAGTGCACACCACTACACTCGGCTAATTTTTGTATTTTTAGTAGAGGCAGGGTTTCTCTGTGTTAGCCAGGCTGGTCTTGAACTCTTGACATTAAGCCATCCATCTGCCTCAGCCTCCCAAAGTGCTGGGATTACAGGCGCGAGCCACCATGCCGGGCCAAATTCCAGGCCAACACCTGTTGACACACATTGCCAGATACAGATTCCGGAATCCAACCCGGAACACCGATGGGCCCACAAAACACTCAGAGGCCCTGGCAGCTGACGATGTTAGCAAATTGGGTTCTCAGTGTCTGGGGTACAGCCCCGAGGGTCCCCTGCACAAGTACCAGTCTCCGCAGCTCCCCTCATCTCCACGCAGATTCTTCCCCACACACTTCCCCTTTCTTTGGGCCGCTGACGCCTCTTGGACCTCTGAGGTGACTGCCCGCCCACAGCTTCTCTCCTTCCGGGAGCTTCATTTCTTGATCCTCACCATTGTGGCTCAGCGGGAAGCCCAAGGTCCAGCACGCGAATCAGGAACCTGATGGTTTTTTGGGTTTGCAGGCAGCCGCCCAGAAAATAGATGAAAGTAACAGGTACCAATGTCAAAACTGCAGTGACTCGCCAGACATACTTCGTATTTGCCACTTTGCTAAGTGGCTTGTTGAGTACAACAACTGCAGGGGCCCGGGTTAGTCTCCTGAATGTCTTTTGGCACGACCTTGGTCAGTTTACCTTGTGGTCATGAAGCCTCTAAATGCACTTTTAGGGTATGCAGTATAATTTTACAGGGCAAAACGGTTGAAGGAGCCATAAGGGAAGTGAACTCAAATTCTAACCACATTGGCCAGGAATTGAACCCGGGTCTCCCACGTAGGAGCCAAGAATTCTACCACTAAACCACCAATGCTTCTTTCTTATTAGTGCCTGGCGGGATAACTGAAAAGAGTATCCAGAAAGACGTAGAACCTGTCAGAAGAGGCTTTTTCAAGTGTCAACTCAAAGTTAACAAAGACATCCAAAACAAATGTTTTTATAGAAACATTTTACTAGACAAAGTTATAAATATTAAAATAGCTTATTTTTCGTATCGAACTCTTAACTCTGAGAAAGGTCTTTCTACCTGTATTACAAACCCCTGATAATGAAACATAAAAAGTTCATTCATGTTTCTTTTTTCTAATCCTAAATCTTCAATTGTCAGCCTCAAACTGCTGCCTTAGTGGTTCTGAGGTGACCTAACCGGTAGTTTAGGTAAATAAAGTTCTAACTGGGGAGGAAGTGAGAAGCAGAAGCAGAATTAGAATTAGAAGGAAGAGAAAATGAAAGGCCAGGATCCAGGTAGAGATAATGAAGAAACAAAGGCTGGTCCGCTGAGTTAGTCCTTTGTAGCTGTTTTTTAGCAAAAGAGTAATTAATGATCAGTCTTGTAATCATTATAATACTATTATTTCTCTGCTTGAAGATGTAGAATGCATTGGAAGGAAATGTGATATAAAAAGATTAATAATGCTTGCAGTCAATGTTTTGTTGTTTGGGAGAATCCAATTTCCTAAGTTAATATGTTTTGATATATTGGCTATGTAAGGAGTAGACTGGTTTAAGCAAATATTGAAGGTCAAAATATTAACAAATTAGTCTTTAATGAAGTTCAAAGAGTAGTGGTTTCCTTCCTCAATCTTCCCTTGAGGGATTAAACTGAAGAGAAATCTAGAGTTTGTCCCACATATTGGGTCTGGGAGTCATTAAGACTTTTTCAAAGACAGGAGCTGTGACATGAAATCATGGTTTTTCTCTAGCCGAGAAGCCAAGCCAGGCTCAGGTTAATCATAAACTTGAGCCAACAAGGAAATCACCCTTCACATTGACCTCGCAGAGCTGTGGCTCTATCTGTTCTCTGCCCAACACCCAAGACACACACCAGCTCTGGCCAACAAACATTCATATACTGTCTATGTCAACCAGAGCCATGTTTATTCCCAAATCTCTTTCTAAAATACAAATCTGTCCTTTCTATTCTCAACTCTGAAATTTACAAAGGCCTCATATGCATCTCAGAGTCACAGATACTAAAACTCAACACACCGGGGAGTTCCCTGTCAGCGTCATGTACCACCCTCTACCTCAACACTCAGTGATCAGCCCCAAGTCAGCATCTCCCAGAGAGTAGTGGGTGGTCCTGGGTGTTTCAGCAGACACTGAAAGCTGCTTCTACCCCTGCCTAGACACTTAGCCTCACCACCATCCATCTTATTTCCCAAAGCAAATCTTCCTTTGGATAAACTCTCCTGTTTTCATGGCATAACAATTTCAGTTTAATTCAAAAAATAGTGTTTAAGTGTATTGGATACTCCAGAAGCGTACTGCCATTTTAATACCACACTTTTCCATCTATCAGCTCTTGTGATCATTAACATAAGCAGATAAATTACAGCCAGTGTAGTCTGCACCATTTACTTGCCACACTGTATGCTGAGTGACCCTTCCACAGCTTAAATCTGCACCTAACTTCAGCCTAAAGCCGTGTCATGTCCCTTTATTTCTTCAGTACGATGACTAATACCTTATTCTCTGTACCCTGTTTCCCTCTATGCTCATCATTCTAACAGCTCTTGCTAATTCTCAAATCCAGCAGCAGCAAACTACTTGACATGTCACAAACTTCTCACGGGTTCATGCCAGTGGATTCCCAGTGAACCAGCGGCCTCAACTCAGGCTTCCATAACAAAATACCACAGACTGGGTGGCTTAAACACGAGGAATTGCTTTCTCACAGTTTGAGAGGCTAAGAAGTCCAAGATCAAAGTGTGAGCTGATTCAGTTCCCTGGTGAGGGGTCACTCCCTGGCTTGCAGACTGCTGCTACCTTCTCCCTCTCCCTGGCATGATAGAGAGACACACACACACACAGAGAGAGAGAGAGAGAGAGAGAGAGAGAGAGCGCTAGTGCACTTTGGTCTTTCTCTGTTTCTTATAAGGACAGTGATTTCACCATGGAGATCGCATGGTCATGACCTCATCTACATCTGATTACCCTCCAAAGGTCCTACCTCCAAAATTACCTTCACATTGGGGGGTAAGGCTTCAGTAAGTAATTTGAAGAGGTCACAAACATCCATTCCATCGCACCAGCCCCTGCGTTTGCAATCCAGTCTCTGGGCCAAGCTTAGCAGTATAGAGCCCAAGGCTTCAACTGACAGGATTTTTATGCTCTCATGCTCTGGCTCCTTGGCTCCAGAAGCTTCTAGAACCAGTAGGGTGGCACATTCTGTAGCAACCATACTATAAAACACGTGGTGGGTAAAGGAGTACCTTATTAAGTATTTTGGTTATGCCCCCATTAGTGTGCTTGGCTCAACCTATTAATAAACATAAGTAGTGATTCGCATCCACCTCAGTACCATCCCCTGCAGTCATCCTGTCAGTTTCCATTCTTTTATCCTTGGCTTGCTTGTTCGATATTCTCAAGTGATTTACTCCTTGTGCTCTCCTTTTTCCCTCAGAGATATCTTGTGATTTCTTTGATTCTCTCCACCTCTACAGGTTAATACGTCTAATTTTTTAAAAATCTGTAGAGGGATGTTGGGAAGCTGTGGGGAGAGCCCTTGGGCTTTTCGCTCGGGTAAATGGCAGATTCCTGGGGATTCTGGGCCTCCGCCTCCAGCTGCACTAGTGCTGGCCACTTAGCTGTTCTCAGCAGCGTCACCTGGAGCAATAGTGCTTAACCGCGCTGCTGAGAGGACAGGAAGCAAAGCGGGAGTCGGTGGCCTGGAATCCATCTAGGCAAAATTGAGGGCTTGCGGGGACAAAGCGGTAGAGAAGGGTGAGCAATCCAGTATCTGGACGCCACACATTAGGAATTGCATTTATTAAATCGTTGATTATCTAAGCCTCAGGAGAGTAGTTTGGACACTTACCGGTTTTCTGAGGATTATTTGGGGAAGGGGTATGCATGCAAATGTGTATGTATGTACATAATTCGTGTGATTTCCGAAAATTGACTCTACGAGTTCCAGATGCATAGAACTTTTTCTATGTTCTAAGTTCCAGGTTTTAGAACCTTTTCAAAAAATATTTTGTTTTTGTCGTCTCGCCAATCAGTCAGACCAGCAACTGTATCAGAGTAGAGCGGAGCCAAGCGGGACGCTTAGGAAATGCGCTAAGATGTCATCTACTTTCAGTGTCAGCCTGTGAAAATTCAGGGAATTGAAGAGCATGAAGAGAGCCTTAAGGAATTTCTGGAACCAAAGCTACTATTAAGCAGGCCCGCTGTGATGTCCTCTTACTGGCAGACCAGTGGCAATTGTAGCCGGGTCGACAATCTGTCTAGATTGATGAGGTCTAAAACGTACACACAGGTTCAACTAGTTTTCTGTTTGTTTCACAACCTCGATTAATTTCACTAAATTTAGGGGCAAAATCCTCATGTTTCCACCCGGTTTCGAACCAGGGACCTTTCGCGTGTGAGGCGAACGTGATAACCACTACACTACGGAAACCACGTGTGTTCCCAAACAACAAAATATAATCATGAAAATCTTAGATCAGCCATTTCTATTACAGTGTCTAAAGTAAGAAATCCAACCGCATTTTGAAATTTGACTGAAAAAAGCCCAGCAAGCGCCAGCCATCAAGGAGACTACGGCTCCCAATAGGGCCAGGCTTAGCATTCCGCGCCTGTCCCCAAAACGAAGACCATAGGGAGCCACATCCGGGCTTTAAACCCGGGAGGCCGTGGGGTTTCCAGTTCCAGAACTAAGGGCCCGGGTGCGGGATCCTCCCGGCGGACACTCTCCGCCTCCCAGAAGCTGCCGCAGCCGCTGGATTTGGAGCGTCAGAGCCCCGGGCGCGCCCCGCCGCGGAGGAGTGTGGACGCCGCCTGTCCAGGGATGAGGACCGCTCGTCGGGGACTTTTCCCCGGCGCCGGCAGTCAGCGTTCTGCGCTCTTCGCGTCCTCCCAGGAACCGTAGGATCAGCCCTGCCCGCCCTTCCCCAGGCCGAGGGGCCCGGGCTGCGCCCTCTTTCCTCGCGCGCCCTTGGGCCTCAGCGCCTCGACGTCTTCCTCCCAAAGGGCGTCCCTCACTGCCGCCGTCTTAGCCTGCCCGACTCAATTTAAGTAACAGTTCATCACACTTCCAAATTTTAGCAGGTACCGTAGCAAAGTATGACAGCCTTCAATCAGGAAATTCCGTGGGATTCCTCCCCTCCACCGCTCCAAAGTGTCTCAGGGCACTTGGCTGTTTGAAAATATGAGCACG
>NW_016108146.1:284656-286778 GCF_001604975.1 Cebus imitator
TATCCCTCCCCTTTCTCTGCCGCCCCCCCCAAAAAAACTTAGCTATTCGGGAGGTTGAGGCAGGAGAAGTGCTTGAACCCAGGAGGCAGAAGTCGCAGTGAGCCGAGATCGCGCTGCACTCCAGCCTGGACGACGGAGAGAGAGTGTCTCAAAAAAGGTTCGGAGAAGAAGGTGTCATTTTCCCTAGTTGCTTTTCTTCCTGCAGTGGTGACCACATTTCCTTCACACCTGCAGTCCAAGAGCTTCCACCTGGGGGAGTATGCAGATCTCTCGGTCAATGACGCCAGGTCGCAGTGCCGGCCTCGCTCTGCTTTTGGCCCAAAATGCAGTCGGGGTCAAGACTGGACGTCACCAGATACTGATGGGATGCTACCCTCGCCACAGACTGGAGGGCCGCGCTCCCAAAGAGGCCTGCTTCATGACAGCCTTCAATCAGGAAATTCCGTGGGATTCCACCCCTCTACCGCCCCATTTCCATATTCTGTGTCCTCCCCTGCCCACTCTGAAAGGATTCGCCGCCTTTCTGGACCCTTTGGAGTCCCACGTGAACAAGACAAAAGGGGCATTGCCTTTTCCTGCAGCAGCGGGAAGAGCAGTCACAGCGGAGGAAAGGAAACGCGGACGCACCGCGCTCACCCCCACCTACTTGCGGGGTTCCAGCAAACCCAACAAAACACTCGCTGAAGCTTCTCCGGAAAGGGAAGGAGTGTGAGGTTTCTGATGCGGCAAAAGGAGTCGAAGAGAGAAGACCCAGTCCTTCCCCTGGCTCTAGAGAACAAACCCGGAAGAGGGGCAGATCCAAAGGAAAAACGCAAAGGCGGCCCTACCCCACGACCTGAGCCAGCCAAGGGTCCCGTGTTAATTGCGTTTATCAGAACATTTGTTTGCTCACATTAAGAAATCATGGAAAAGGGATTGTGTAAGCAATCTGAGCGTTTTATTCAGGAATGGGTATTGGATGTTGCCAATGATTTTTCCTGCCTCAAGTGGTATAATCATATTCCTTTTCTTTTTAGCTTGTTGATATGGTGGACGGCACTGATTAATTTTGGAATGTTGAACCAACCTTGCACAGTTGGAATAAATCCTGCTTTGTGATGGTGTATGATTTTTTAAACATTGCTGGATTTGATTTGCTAATATTTTGATGATGATTTTTGCATCTAAATTTAAGGGGGATATTGGTTTATAGTTTTTTTTGTACAGTCTTTCCCTGGTTTTGGTGTCAGGGTGATGTTAGCCTCATAAAATGACTTGGCAAGAGTTCCCTCCTCATATTTTTCCAGAAGAGATTGTGTGAACTGGTGTTCATTCTTCTTTAAATGTTAGTAGAATTCTTCGGTAAAACCATCTTGGCCTGACCATTTCTTTGTAGGGAGATATTTAATGACAAATTCAATTTTCCAGTGTTTATAGGACTATTCAGGTTGTCTGTTTCATCTTGGTTGAGTTTGCTATTTTGCGGTTTCTGAGAAATTTGTCCATTTCTTCTAAGTTGTTGAATTAAGAATGTAAAGTTGTTCTTATTACGCATTTATTAGTGATGCAATGACTGAAGGCCATTCCCTATTTTGAATGTTATTTCCCCTTCCCCATATTTTCATCATGTTTTTATTATAGCACTTCTCACGCAATATGGCCATTATTGACTACTCACCTGAGATCCCCTTGACAGTTTAGATAATGTTTTATTGTTCTCTGAATCCATGTATTCAGCGCAGGGCCAAGTATTAAAGAAGGTTCTTAGCAATATTTGTCCAATGGCTGAAAAGAGAAATGCTTGCAAACTTCCAATCATCTCAACCATATACTTGTCCCAAGTTTCCTCTCAGGGGCACTCTACATTTTCCAAGGACACAAACATTTCCCTTCCCTAGAAAGAACTCTGCTTTATACCATTTGGTCCATGTCCTGGGTTCAGTTATCTGTGGTGAGACTTGATGAAAACAGACAGTCCTCAGCAGTTCCTCTCAATGGTTCACCCTCTCATATAGAAAAGGTGTTCTTGGCCTGTCTGCTTCACTTGGAGCTATCACTCCATCCAGTTTAGGAGAGCTACCACATTTGTTGAAGTTATCTGTTTGTGTTCTTCCTCCCACTGGCTTGAGTTCCTCAGGAAGAC
>NW_016108146.1:288828-294358 GCF_001604975.1 Cebus imitator
GGGGGGCAGCACTGACACCCAGGAACGGGCGTGGAAAAAGCAGGGGTCGCCTCTCCCCTACCCCCTATATGGCCGCAGACACAGCAGTGCTTTTCTCCAGGACCCAGTGAGTGTGCACGAAGAACGTTTTTCAAGTTTTTCATGGCGGCACCGCCCAGGCTGCAAGCGAGCCTGTGATACAGCTTGGGCTTTCAGGAAGGACGGGCCCTACTCTCCCTCCCTATACAGGCCGTGGAGCTGCCCTCCCTGGACTAGAAGCAGCAGCTTTGCCCCAAACCCCATTTTAGTGGAAGCTGTTAGAGTGGTATATCCACAGACTTCAGCTGCACCACAGCCGGGAACCAAAGGACTAAGACTTTATGAACTGAAGATTGTGAGCTCTGTGGCAGGGGTGTGAGAGTGAAGAGGATCACATTCTTTCCTACTCAGGAGGAGGAGCTGGGGCACCTCGACCCCTTCCCCTGAGGCCTCAGCACACCCCAGCGTGACCTCCTGCTGCCACTCTGTCAGGGCACGTGTTTCCACTAGGCCCCAGCCTACCTGCCGGCCCTTACCCTTAAGCACCATCTACTGGACTGCATCCTAAACTGCACCACCAAATAAAAACCTGCTGCCTGAAAGATTTAGTCCATGAGACAAGCTTCCTGAGGATTCCGCACCCTCAGCCCCCAACAAAGGTTAATGTGTTAACTTTTACTTCCAATACATCACTACAACAACAGAATCTGAGAAATCTGTTCAGAAACTATCCACAGCCAAGAAACACATACAGAGCTTGGGCCCCCTGAAAGCACCCAAATATGAAGCCAAACAATCATACACAGCATACACCACAGTCATACTATCAAGGAAAGAAAAAAGAATAAAAAAATTAAAAATCCTCATCCAAACAATAGCAAATTCAAAAATAAGAAGCAACAGCTCCCTGAGATGAGAACGAATTAGTGCAAGAATTCCAGCATACCCAAAGTGTTTACACACTTCCAAACGATTGCACTAGTTTTCTAGCAATTGATCCTAGCCAGACTAAAATGTCTGAAATGACAGAAGAATTCAAAATATGGGTTGCAAGGAAACTCAACAAGATCCAAGAAAAAATTGAAGTCCTATACAAAAACAAAAAACAAAAAAAACAGAAAAACAATGCAGAATATGAAAGTCAAGATAACTATATTAAGAAAAAAACAAACTGAACCTCTGTAATTGAAAAATTTACTAAAGGAATTTCAAATACATTGAAAGCTTTAAGAATAGACTAGACAAGCAGAGAAGAACGAATTTCAGAGCTTGAAGACTGGTCTTTCAAATTCATCCAGTCAGACAAAAATAAAGAAAAAAGAACTTTTTAAAATGTACGAAGCTTTTGAGAATTATAGGGTTATGTAAAGCAACCAAACCTATGATTATTGGCATTTCTGAGAGAGAAGAAGAAAAAACAAGTAACCTGGAAAACATATTTGAGGGTATAATTCAGGAAAAAAATTTTCCTCATCTTACTAGAGAGATTGATATCCAGATACCAGAAATTTGGACATCTACTGCAAGATACTATAGAAGATAACCATGCAAGGCATACAGTCATCAGACTTTCCATGGTCAGTGTGTAAGAAAAAATCTTAAACGCAGCTAAAGAAAAGGGCCAAATTATCTATAAAGGAAATCCTGTCAGACTAACAGCAAACTTCTCAATGGAAATCTTACAAGTCAGAAGAGATTGGGCCTATTTTAGCTACCCAAAAAAAAAAAAAAGTATCCGTCAAACTTTCAGACTGCCAAACTAAGCTTCATAAATGAAGGAGAAATAGTTTTTCCCAGACAGAGAAATGCCAGAATTCATTAACACCAGACGGCCTCTATAAAAATGTTCAAAGGCATTCTAAACATGGATGGTACTTGCTACCATAAAAGTGCATGTAATTACAAAGTTCATAGACCCTATAAACAAATACATAATTGAATCTACAAAGCAACTAGCTAAACACTATGATAGGAACAACACCTCACACATCAATATTAACCTTGAATGTAAATAGCCTAAAAGCTCCACTTAAAAGGCATACAGCCGGCCAGGTGTGGTGGCTCACACCTGTAATCCCAGTAATTTGGGAGGCCAAGGCGGGCAGATCACTTGTGGTCCGGAGTTCCAGACCAGCCTGGCCGACATGATGAAACTACATGTCCACTAAAAATACAAAAACTAGCTGGATATGGTGGCAGGTGCCTGTAATGCCAGCTAGCCAAGAAGCTGGGGCAGGAGAATCACTTGAACCCGGAAGGCAGAGGTTGCAGTGAGCCAAGATGGCACCACTGCACTCCAGCCTGGGCAACAAAGCAAGACTTCATCTCAAAAAGAAGGAAGGCATAGAGTGGCAATTTAGGGAAAAAAAAAATCTAACTTTCTGTGGCCTTTAAGAGAGACCTATCTCACATGTAATAGCCCACATAGACTCAAAGTAAAGGGATAGAGAGAGATCTGTTATGCAAATGGAAAACAAAAAAGATCAGGAGTTGCTATTCTTGTATCAAATAAAAAACTAAACTAACNCAGACAAAAATAAAGAAAAAAGAACTTTTTAAAATGTACAAAGCTTTTGAGAATTATGGGGTTATGTAAAGCAACCAAACCTATGATTACTGGCATTCCTGAGAGAGAAGAAGAAAAAAGTAACCTGGAAAACATATTTGAGGGAATAATTCAGGAAAAAAATTTTCCTTATCTTACTATAGAGATTGATATCCAGATACAAGAAATTTGGACAACTACTGCAAGATACTATACAAGATAACCATGCAAGGCATACAGTCATGAGACTTTCTACGGTCAATGTGTAAGAAAAAATCTTAAAGGCAGCTAAAGAAAAGGGCCAAATTATCTATAAAGGAAATCCCGTCAGACTAAGAGCAAACTTCTCAACAGAAATCTTACAAGTCAGAAGGGATTGGGGCCTATTTTTTAGCTACCTAAAAGAAAAAAAAGTGTCCGTCAAACTTTCAGACTCTGCCAAACTAAGTTTCATAAATGAAGGAGAAATAGTTTTTCCCAGACAGAGAAATGCTAAGGGAATTCATTAACACCAGACAGGCTCTATAAAAATGTTCAAAGCCATTCTAAACATGGATGGTATTTGCTACCATAAAAGCACATGTAATTACAAAGTTCATAGACCCTACAAACAAATACATAATTGAGTCTACAAAGCAACTAGCTAAACACTATGATAGGAACAACACGTCACACAATATTAACCAAGAATGTAAATAGCCTAAAAGCTCCACTTAAAAGGCATAGAGCCAGCCAGGTGTGGTAGCTCACACCTGTAATCCCAGCACTTTGGGAAGCAAAGGCGGGCAGATCACTTGTGGTCAGAAGTTCCAGACCAGTCTGGCTGACATGATGAAACTACATCTCCATGAAAAATACAAAAATTAGCAGGATGTGGTGACAGGTGCCTCTAATGCCAGCTAGCCAAGAAGCTGGGACAGGAGAATCACTTGATCCTGGGAGGCGGAGGTTGCAGCGAGCCAAGATGGAATCACTGCACTCCAGCCTGGGCAACAAAGCGAGACTTCACCTCAAAAAGAAGGAAGGCATAGAGTGGCAATTTTGGGGAAAAAAATCTAACATTCTGTGGCCTTTAAGAGAGACCTATCTCACATGTAATAGTCCCCATAGACTCAAAGTAAAGGGATAGAGAGAGATCTGTTATGCAAATGGAAAACAAAAAAGATCAGGAGTTGCTATTCTTGTATCAAATAAAAAACTAAACTAACAACAGTTAAAAAAAAAAAGACAAAGAAGGTCATTATATAATCATAAAGCATTCAATTCAACAAGAAGATTTAACTAATCTAAATATATATGCACCTAACATTGGAGTACCCAGATTTATAAAACAAATACTACTAGACCTAAGCAAGGAAACAGGCAGCCATACTATAATAGTGGAGGACTTCAACATCCCACTGTCAACACTAGACAGATCACTGAGGCAGAAACCTAACAAAGAAACATTGGACTTAAATTGGACTCTTGACCAAATGAACCTAATAGATGTCTATAGAATACCCAACGACCACAGGATGTACATTCTTCTTATCTGTGCACAGAACATTCTCTAAGATTGACCTCATGCTCAGTCATAAAGCAAGTCTCAATAACTTTTTTTAAAAAAATGAAATTATATCAAGTATCTTCTCAGACAACAGTAGAATACAAGCAGAAAAACAATGCCAAGAGGAACTCTCAAAACCACGCAAATACATGGAAACTAAACAACTGAATCAATTTTGGGTAAACAATAAAATTAAGGCAGAAATGAAAAAAAAATTGAAACGAAGGTAGAGATAAAACATGCCAAAACCTCTAGTATACAGCAAAAGCAGTATTAAGAAGGAAAGTTTACAGCACTAAATGCCTACCTCGAAAAGATAGAAATATCTCAAGTTAACAACCTAATATCACACCTAAAGGAACTAGAAAAACAAGAAAAAACCCAAAGCTAGAAGAAGGAAAAAAATAACTAAATCAGAGCAGAACTAAAGGAAATAGAGACCAAAAAAAAAAAAAAAAAAAAAAAAAAAAAAAAAAAAAAAAAAAAAAAAAAAAAAAAAAAACATACAAAGGATCAATGAAATGAAAAGTTGTTTATCTGAATGGATAAACATGATCGATAGACCACTAGCTAGATTAATCAAGACAAAAGATCCAAATAAGCACAATCAGAAATGACAAAGGTGACATTACAACTCATACCACAGAAAAACAAAAGATCTTCAGAGACTACTATGAGCATCTCTATATGCACAAACTAGAAAGCCTAGAGGAAATAGTTAAATTCCTGGAAACACACAGCTTCTTAAAACTGAACCAGGAAGAAATTGAAATCCTGAAAAGACAAAAAATGAGTTATGAAATTGAATCAGTAATAAAAATTCTACTAACCTGAAAGAGCCCTGAACCAGACAGATTTACAGCTAAATTCTACCAGACATGCAAAGAAGAGCTGGTCCCAATCTTACTAAAACTATTCCAAAAAACTGAGGCAGAGGGATTCCTAACTCATCCTATGAAACCAGTCTCATCCTGATACCAAAATCTGGCAGGAACACAATTAAAAAAAAGAAAACTACTGGCCAATATTCCTGATGAACATAGATGTGAAAATTCTCAACAAAAATACTAGCAATCTGAATCCCACAGCACATCAAAAAGATAATTCATCATGATCAAGTGGGCCTTATTCCTAGGATGCAAGGATGGTTCAACATATGCAAATCAAAAAATGCCATTCACCATCTAAACAGAATTAAAAACACAAACGATATGATTATCCCAATAGATGCAAAGAAAAAAAGCATTTAATAAAATCTTACATCCTTTGCATGATACACACCTTCAACAAACCAGGTATCAAAGGAACATTAATTCAAACTAATAAGAGCCATCTATGATAAACCCATAGCCAACATCATACTGAATAGGCAAAAGATGAAAGCATTTCCCTTAATAACTGGAAGAAGACAAGGATGT
>NW_016108146.1:294993-298913 GCF_001604975.1 Cebus imitator
AAAAATGGGCTGGACATGGTGGCTCACACCTGCAACTCCAGCACTTTGGGAGGCCGAGGCAGGAGGATTACTTGAGGTCAGGAGATCAGGAGCAGCCTGGCCAATGTGGTAAAACCCTGTCTCTACCCAAAAAACACAAAAATTAGCCAGGCATAGTGGCACAAGCCTATAGTCCCAGATACTTCAAGAGGCTGAGGTGGGAGAATCGCTTGAACCCAGAGGCACAGGTTGCAGTGAGTTGAGATCATGCCACAACATTCTAGCCTAGGTGACAGTGAGAGATCCCTGTCTCAAAAAAAAAAAAAAAAAAAATTCATGAAACCAAAAAAGAGCTCGAATAGCCAAGCAGTCCAAAGCAAAAAGAACAATCCAGAGGTATCACACTACCTGACTTCAAACTATACCACAAGGCTATGGCAACCAAACAGCATGGTACTGGTAAAGAAATAGACATATGAATCAATGGATAAGAATAGACAACCCAGAAATAAAGCCACACACCTACAACAAACTGATCTTTAACAAAGTTTTCAAAATAAACAATGAGGGAAAGGATACCCTATTCAATAAATGGTGCTGGGAAAACTAGCTAGCCAAATGCAGAAGAATGAAACTGGACCCCTACATCCCACCACTTAGAAAAATTAATTCAAGATGGTTTAGAGACTTAAATACAGGAGGTCAAACTATACAAATATAGAAGAAAACCTAGGAAAAACTCTTCTCAACATTGGCTTATGACTAAGACCTCAAAAGCAAATATAATAAAAATGAAAATTAACAAATGGGACTGAAACTTAAAAAGCCTCTGCACAGCAAAAGAACAATCAACAGAGTAAACACACAACCCACAGAATGGGAGAAAACGTTTGAAAACTATGCATCAGACAAATACAAGCAACCAACAAACATGAAAAAATGCACAACATCACTAAGCATCAGAGAAATGAAAATTAAAACTACAGCGAGATATCATCTCACAGTAGTCAGAATGGCTATTTTCCAGGTTCGAGGCAGCTGTGCTCTTCATGACTTCTCAATCTTTATTCACACTGAGAAGCATGTTCTGACATCCTCTTGAATGAAGTTCACCTGGTACGGTAAGTTGTCCTCATTTTAAAACATTCAGATTTTATCCTGCTATCTTTCACATATGGTAGATTTTCTGTTCTTTCTAAGCATGTAATGGAAGTCAAGGAATTCTACATCCTCACAATCTATTTTTTTTTTTTTTTTTTTTAAAGACAGGGTTTTACCATGTTGGTCAGGCTGGTCTTGAACTCCCGACCTCAGGTGATCCGCCTGCTTTGGCCTCCAAAGTGCTTGGATTACAGGTGTGAGCCACCACACTCGGCCTCCTCACAATCTGTTAATATTTCTTACCTTCCCACAGCACTGAACTTCCCATTCTAGTCTGAAACAGAGGTAGCTAGTAAAGAAAATTCATTTCTCCTTTAATCTTTTCCATGAATTTCAGACCATTCTAGGTTTTATTCTTTTCTACACAAATTTTACTCTTTATAGGTGTTCAACAAATAAATATAAATACTAGTTTTTAAAATAATTTATGAATTTGATCTCTTCATTTAAAGATACTATCCAATGCCTCCAAGTTCCCACCCAAGAATTCTGTTGGATAGGGCTGGAAAAGTTCTGGAGAACATTCTTCTAGACCCTCTAGGCATCATGTCACAGGATGTCCTCACCAGAGCCAGGAGAGGGACTCTGAGTATCTGAATGAGGGGCTACAGTGGACTGTGCAGTACCTAGGGAGGGAGACACAGGGCTGCAATGAAGTCTGGAGGGATTTAGGGAATTCACTGATTTTACCAAACAGAAACTGAAATCCTTCCCCCTCCTATTCCATACTCAGCTCAAAGTGGGAGACAGGAAGAGAGACACCAAGCTGCTTTCTAGTTGACACCCAGTAACTCTCTGATTATCTGCAAAATTGGGAAAGGAACTTATACATTACATGTAGATTTTCCAGAACCATTTATTCCTGGAGCCAGGAGTCTGCAAACATGAAGGTGAGATCCTGTAAGCAGCAGCCTTATCTAGATTGAGAACACACGATTATAGTTTTAGGCTGTGTGGATCCGGTCCATTTTTGTGCTGCCTACTTCTCTTTGCTTCTGCAACTGGGCATTGCTGCAGAAAGGAAGAAATATGGAAGTGACCTCAGCTTTGATATTTTTCCTTCTGGGAGCCTGAAAATTCCAGTTTGCCTCCCTGAGGCCCTTTTCCTGTTGCAGAGGTAGGATGTGGAGTACAGGTCCTCCCCATAAAACATGGAGGGAGCTACTTCACAGGGAATACAAGCAACCCAGCCATGTCACACATTTAGGGAACAGAAACTTTCAAAGATGTACTTTCCTGCACCCATTAAAGTTTGTCTCAGCCAAGCAGAAACTGGCATCCCCATGCACTGGGATAACAGTGCAGTATGGCTCAGGCTCAGGTTCGGCTGCGCACCCACAGCAGGCCACACACTAACATGCACTGGTCAGGTACGGATCAGGGTCTTTCCCCCTAACTGGCTTCTGCTGTGATGTGGGAGGTCATCATTCTTCTGGCCTTAACACGGGAGAAGAAGGGGCGTGGAAGGATTGGTCTCCAAGTGAGAGCATCCAGGGGGACGAGTGTGGGAATAAGGGTTATTAGCACAAGAGAAGAGGCAGGTGATGTCTAGTCATGGCATAAAGGTGGAAGGTCACTCTCATTCTGCTGAAGTGGCACCATGGAAACCTTGGTGCTGCCACTCGCCAGCCAGGCCACAAGCCCAAGAACAGCACCAGGCTGTAGAAGGACATATAAGAATGGCATCACTTCACACAGTCCTGAGAAGGAGACCTGTCCCTGCTTGGGGCAATCCACTCAGTGGGAGCAGTAGTACCCTTCCTGCTTCCCTGTCTGGGCTGACTGTGAGGAACAAGTGAAATCAGACACACCAACGTGCTTTAAACCTGTGAAACTCTGCCCCAAGAAGCTATATGCCCTTTAGAGACTCCCTAGATGTGAACAGAAACATAAAATGTCTGCCTTCCTACCTTTCCCTTGGTCACATGGCTGAGCACAGGCTCCAGCCTCTCACTCAGGCAGTCAGTGACGGTGACGGACTCCTCCAGGCACTGCCGCAGGTCCTGGATCTCAGCAAGATCCTTTTCCAGCAGGTTGGCCCCTACTACAAACCACAGGACACAGAGAGAGAAGCCTGATCCTCCCTGGGCAACTGGGAGGCCCACCTGGCGTCTATCTGCGAGATCCCTACCGATCTCCATCCTTCTGTGAGCTTCCTCCTCTCCCCTGGGCATTCAGGAAGCACCAGGCAACTTTACTTAAAGAGTTCCTGGGCTTTCAGTCACACAGTGGCCCCCTGTGAGGAAACATCACAGGCCTCCTCCCAGACAGAGACCGCCAAGCACATCTCAGGGAGATGGACACTGGATGAGAAACTGCTAAAGGCCTCCAGGCAGAACTGACCTAGTAAAGGGAAACGCTGTCTGCCTCCTGGCCATGGATAACAGTCCAGAGAGCCTCCCTCTCCCCCTCATCCCCCTCCCCCGCGATGGTCCCCGACTCCACAGCCTTTGAGAGAAAGACCCAGGTAAGTGCACACGAAACTAAACCAGGCTATGAATAATGAGTGACAGCGAGTGTTCTCCTTTAACCAGCTTTGGCAAAGAGGAGCATGGAAGAGCCTGTGGAGGTGTCAGGATCTGAAGGGGGACAGGAGAGAAGGGAACAATCTCCAAGGAAGGAAAAAGATGCACAGAGGTGGGAGGCTGAGAAGAGGCTTCACCCACTGGGAGGTGTTGCGTGGGGTCCGGTTTTTCTCTGAGAATTTCAAGTGTCTTGTTGTGACACTACCTGGGACCCAGAGATGGAGCTGCTTCAAGCCGCTCCTCTAAACAGCTGCA
>NW_016108146.1:299703-311482 GCF_001604975.1 Cebus imitator
TTTAAAGGGAATTACAGTGAAATGAAGAGTGCCCTCCAAAAATTCACTCAGCGAATGAATTCATTCATTCAGTTCTCTTGGAACTTCAGAATGTGACCTTATTTGTAAACAGGGTTTTGCAGATACAGTAAGTTAAGATGAGATGATGCTGGATTGGAGGTAGGTCTTAAATCCAACAGGACTTAATGTCCTTTTGAGAGGAGACACAGAGGTCAAGAGACACACAGAGAAGACCATGTACCAACAGAGGCAGAAACTGGGGCGATGTGTCTACAAGTCAGAGGAACGCCCCCAGAAACCACCAGAAGCTAGGAAGAGGCCAGGAAGGGTCCTTCCCTGGAGCCTTCAGAGGGAGCATGGCCCTGCTGACACCCTGATTTCAGACATCTGACCTCCGGAACAGTGAGAGAACACATTTCTGTTTTAAGATGCCCAGTTTGTGGTGCTTTGTTTTGGAAGCCCTAGATAACTAATAAAGCAACCCAGGGAATGAAGACAAAGGCGAATGTCATCAGACTCATTTCCCAGGGACTATCCATTTCACCCCAAAGTCACTGGCATTTCTTAGCCCACGACCTAAGCAGCAGTGGTTAGATGTAATGTCTGAGCATCACCGGGCACACACAGGAGAAGGATGGGGCCCGTCTCCTCGCTTCCTTTACGATTCCCAGTGCTGGAACGATCCCGGGGAGGTACTTCAGAAATGTTTCTCCCAATAGCAGGACTCACGGCCAGTCCTAGGAGTTCAGACAGTGAGGGGTGAAGCACTTTGTGGTCTGTGAGCAGGTGACTATTATTCAACAGTCTACGCCCTTGCCAAAAACAAGCCAGCTACTGCCGCCTGGAATTGCTCTACATTGAGGTTGTTGGAGGAGGGGGGAAATGACCTCCACTTCTGGACAGCGTGCAGACAACCTGGACAGTGTCGCCTCCACTCCTGGTGGTTCTCACTCTGGCCTCGGCTGACTCTGGACCTGCCCTGAAGCTGAGGAGGTTTCTGTCTAAGGCAAGTGGTGATTTGGATTCTGCCTAGAATGGCTCGTGACACTGCAAAAATAATTCTTCTGTACAGTTCACATTGTCTGGCTCCTGTACAAAGAATAGCTAGTGTACTCCTGCGTGGGGGATTGCAGAATCAGAAAAGACATGGCATCTTACAGCTCAGTGATGCCACGAGAACATGGCCAGATCCTCTGGGCCCTTCATTACTGTCTCCCTTTGAGAGAAAAAACCAGCTAGGGTGACAAAGCCATAATTCAGAGAAGTTTACTTTTTTATGTTTATGTATTTGTTTGTTTGTTTATTTTGAGACAGAGTTTCACTCTTGTTGCCCAGGCTGGAGTGCAATGGCGCGATCTCAGCTCACTGCAACCTCCACCTCCCAGGTTAAAGCAATTCTCCTGCCTCAGCTTCCCGAGTAGCTGGAACTACAGGTGCCCGCCACCATGCCCAGCTAATTTTTGTATTTTTAGTAGAGACAGGGTTTCACCACATTGGCCAGGTTGGTCTCAAACTCCTGACCCTGTGATCCACGCACCTCAGCCTCCCAAAGTGCTGGATTACAGGCGCAAACCACCACGCTTGGCCAATTCAGAGAAGTCTAACAGTCTTTCCCTTTTAAGGATTGTTATCAAGGGCTACAGAACAGACAAGTTTCTCCTCTGAGCAGGTGGGATGAGGTTTCTGTTTGCCCTCAACAACATCACGTTCTTCTAGGAACTGTATATTTAAATCAGTATCCAGCAGATCTCTCCTCCTCCATTGTAGAAAGTATCAGATACTCATTAGAATCACTGTGAAATAAAGAGTAAGGAAAACTATGTGAAGTCTTTAGTACAATGCCTGAATTAAAGTAGGAACTCAATCAAAATGTGATCCCCGCCCCCTCTCAAACCTCCTTTATGCCAGAAAATCAGTTTATTCTCAACCGTGGCCATAGGAGGCTCCAAGTCTTACCTGTAACAGTGATCAGTGTTTTAACGTTCCCTGGTCATGCCCCACGGGGAACATGCTCTACGCTGCAGATGGAAAGCAACAGAGACTTGGCTTTGGTGAGGGGAATTCAGCTTCACAGTGCAGCTGCTATGCCAGTGCACTACTACTGGTTGGCCGTTCTAGAAATTTTGGCTCAAAAAGCAAAGAGGAAGTGGTGATGAACAGTTGCCCGTCTGAAAGGACAGTGACTTCAAATGGGAAAGAGAAGGGCTTTGATCTCCCTCAGGAAACATAGCCGTGGCAAAATTCAGGCTGGTGACCTTCAGATGCATCACTCCAGAGGCCACACCTCCCTGCAGGCGGTGGAGGGATTGCAGGTGAGGGAAACGTGTGCTTGCCTTTCTGCCATCTCCTGGGCAGTGCTGAGGTTGAAACAAGTGCCTCTGGGCAACTGAGTCAGGAACACACATGAAACTCCTGTTGGCCCCTTGGAACAGGTGATGTGCATCTCAAGCACAGCTCATCTATTTATATATTCTTAGATAGAAGTGCAGTAGGTATAAGGTCTTGTCCCATCTTCAGAGTCCAGGACTCTGTGCTGGGTGCACGGAGAAGAAAAAGTGGAATGAAAAAAACGCTGGCTCCAGAAGCCCAGCAAAGAGGTGCTGAGAAGCAGTGAGCACCCTCTGTGTGCAGTCCCTGACTTCTCAGGCTGCAGCGTGAAGGGCTCAGAACCTGACCTTTGAGTCAGGTAGACTCAAATTTATGTGACCTCAAACTTCTTTGTCTTCAGTAAGTTCCTTAACTTTACAGAGCCTCAGTGTCCTCCATTATAAAACCAGAACACCACTACTTACTTGAGGGGATCCCTGCGTCAATTAAATGAGGCAACATAGGGGTAGTGGTCAGTACTGTGAGCATAGTACTGCTCAGGTACTGTGAGCAGTACTGCATAGGTCAGTACTGCTCAGTCACTGAGAAGTTCCTGTCTTTTCTTGGCTGCTCTAATCCTAGAGGTAACATTTTGTTGCTTTGTTCCTCAGGGTGAAATGAGAAACGGGAAAAGTACCAGATCAAAACCCATGTGGCTGGGCGCGGTGGCTCATGCCTGTAGGCCCAGCACTTTGGGAAGCCGAGGCAGTTGGATCACCTGAGGTCAAAAGTTCGAGACCGGCCTAGCCAACATGGTGAAATCTCATCTCTACTAAAAATATAAAAATTAGTCAGGCGTGGTGGTGAGCACCTGTAATCCCAGCTGCCTGAGAGGCTGAGGCAGGAGAATCATTTGAACCCAGGAGCCAGAGGTTTCAGCGAGCCAAGATCGCAGCACTGCACTCCAGCTTGGGCGACAAGAGCAAAGCTCTATCTCAAAACAACAACAACAAAACCTTTATGGCTCATTCATTGCCTAAAATAGCCAATTAGGAAAAACATCAGATATAGCCAGAGACTAAAAATAATTTCTTGGTACTGTCCACATTAGGATTTAATTCATCCTGGCCTAAAGTTTCAAACAATAAAGCTTCAAACACTTTCCTCAGGAAGGAAATTAAAGAGAAGACTGAGCAGGAGAAAATGAAGGTCTGGTTTAAAACTCAATCTCCTCTTCCCATCTCTACCAAGGCTACCCCAAGGACCCTCTCAGCGACATTCCAGGGGGGACATGCCGGTGGTGTTGGTGACAGACTCAGCTTGAACCTCACAGCATGTCCCCATTTACTGATGATTTAGAGGGTGTTATAGGAAACTTATCAGGATGATGGATTGGATCTGTAAATTCACAAATAATCAAGATGATTTAGTTGTGAACAGGAAGTATGAACTGTGGCTATTTACCCCAGGGATTCCAGGATCAGGTGCACAATGTCAGCAACATTCGTGTTCCTAGTTTGAAAGATGACAAAACTGTGTTGCAGTGAAGAGGGACTAATTGCCCCTTTTCCCCCTTCCCAACTCATGCCCCATGCCCCCCAAGTCCAACACCATGTATGTGCCAGAGAGGATCTAGTGACAGATGACATGTGAGACTAGGAATGGAGAAAAGCTACTCGAAACCCTTGGGGCTTATGCTCAGCACCGAGTCCCAGAGCTGTGCCCAGCCAGGTACATTACAGTGGCCTACAGGGCCTGGCTGTCAAGATGCCGCCTCTTGGCCTAGACAATGTGTGAGCACCAAAAACTGGAGCCATGTGGTACTCACTGATGACAGTCACTGCAGGATGCACTTCCTGCATGTCAATCTGCGGAGAGGTGCTGCTCAGGGAGTGACGGGGCGCAGACCGGGTGTGGCTGCAGCATCGGATCTGGGACTGAGTCTGGGACCGGGCATCCCACTTGGTGTCTAGGACTTCCGTCAATTTACCCGTATCATGCATCTTCCTCAAGATACTAGTGGGATAAGAAAGAAGGAAAAATAAAGGTCACCTGAATGCCACAGCTGTACTGATGTCGAAGCTCAGAGGAGAAGTAAAGGGGAGGTCAGAGGATAGTTCCTTCAGAGAAGAAACCACACAATTCATTTCTGTTTAGGGACAGGGCATGGAGGAAAGGCCGGGGCAGGGAGAGCAGCACTTGTCCGGTGCACTGGCTACAAACACCCTGAGAAAAGAGAAGGCTTACCAGGCCCTTTAAATAACACTCACGCTTCCTTCACAAGACACCCAGAGACCCACAAGAGTTCAACTCCAGGCAGGCCAGGCGCGGTGGCTCACACCTGTAATCCCAGCACTTTGCGAGGCGGAGGTGGGCAGATCATGACATCAGGAGATCAAGACCATCCTGGCCAACACGGCGAGACCATGTCTCTACTAATATACAAAAAATTAGCCGGGCATGGTGGTGTGCACCGGTAGTCCCAGCTACTCGGGAGGCTGAGGCAGGGGAATCACTTGAACTCGGGAGGCAGAAGTTACAGTGACTCGAGATTGTGTCACTGCACTCCAGCCTGGTGACAGAGCCAGACTGTCTAAAAAAAAATAAACAAAAGTTCAACTCCAGGTATGGGCACGGTGGCTCATGCCTATAATTTGGGAGGCCAAGGCAGGAGGATTGCTTGAGCCCAGGAATTCTAGACCAAACTGAGAAACATAGTGAAACCCTCTCTCTACAAAAATATAAAAATAGAAAATGAGCTGGGTGTGGTGGCATGCACCTGTAGTCCCAGCTACTCAGGAGGCTGAGGCAGGAGGATCACTTGAGCCCAGGAGGTCAAGGATGCAGTGAACAGTGATCGTGCCGCTGCATTCCAGCCTGGGCAACAGAGCAAGACCTCATCCCCAAAATAAAATAAAATAAAATAAAATGTGAAAAAAAAAAAAGAGTTCAGCCCACTCTGTCAACATAATTTGTTAAATAGTATTTGCCATAGATCATTTAAAATGAATTCCCGGAGCCTCACTGGTGTCTTGTTGTATTTAGATCTCCCTCTCTAATTATGGAGACACAGTATAAACTTTTATTTGCAAGGAAAATCTGTAGCTATTTAACATCTGCCAGCACTCCTTGGGTCACCCTTGAAGAAATCAGATATGATCTTACTCTGGTCTTTAAACAAGGGAAACCAGAGATGATCCCTGGAGGTTCAGAAGACTCCTGAGACCCAGATTGGTTACAGCAGCTCTGTTTTACTAAATTGGTGAATTAATTGGTGAAAACAAAAGAAAAATATATTTAAAAAAAATTTTTTTTTTTGAGACGGAGTTTCACTCATGTTACCCAGGCTGGAGTGCAATGGCGCGATCTCGGCTCACCGCAACCTCCGCCTCCTGGGTTCAGGCAATTCTCCTGCCTCAGCCTCCTGAGTAGCTGGGATTACAGGCATGCGCCACCATGCCCAGCTAATTTTTGTATTTTTAGTAGAGACGGGGTTCCATCATGTTGACCAGGATGGTCTCGATCTCTTGACCTCGTGATCTACCCGCCTCGGCCTCCCAAAGTGCTGGGATTACAGGCTTGAGCCACCACGCCCAGCCTAAAAAAATTTTTAATGAGACTGTCTTACCACTAAGGATACATACATAATGGTTTAATAAATAAACTATTTGTTTTTTATTCGCCATGTGAGCTCCTGTTTCTTTGAGCTTCTGGCTCTTGCTTCTAGATTCTTGACCAGATTCCATCTTCAATAGCCCCCAAAAACGTGGAGTTACCTGAGAGTGGAAGATGCCTGTCCTGCTTGATTCTTCTTACTTGTACAGTCATCTGAGAACAAAATTCAAAAAGGACCAGTCATGATTTAAGCACGTCTTATTTCCCTGACTGCAAACAAACATGGAGTTCTGTCTGGGACCAGAGACATAACTACCTGATGCTTGATTCCAGGACACTGATGAATTTTCCCAGGTCGTGGATTGAGTCTTTAGAGAGCTTGCCTGGCAGGCTTTCCTGAGTCCCCATGAAGGTTGTCATCTCCGCCTGCTTTGCCCTGAGTCTTTATTCCCACAGATCATGAGACTCGTCTTCAGCTGGCCTCTGGACCCCTCCAGCCAAAGCCTCCAAGTCCTGACACGAGGCCACCACCAGACCCATGGCTGTCTGTTCCACTGTAGCTTCCATGCAGAACCTCCTCCCTTCTCCGAGGAGATGAGACATCCCTGTCCCACCTGCCATCAGGAGACAGCACACAACTCAAGCCTTCTGTTACTGTGTGCCCTTGGGTACTCCAGGGGAAATTCCATGTAACAAGCTCCTGAAACAGCTAATTTTCTCACCACCTTGCACTAGCACACAGAGTGCCTAAACCATGCCAAAGTCAGCATGATTCTTTATTATTTTTTTGAAGTGCACCGATGAATGTTACCTATTTAATCCCCAGAACAATCATGCAACATTCAGGGGCTGGTATAATTTTTTAGGTGGGGAAACAGAAATCAAAATAAACATTAACCTGTCGAGAGCTAGTAAAGAACACATATAAGCTAGAGGTGGGGTCTTTGGATTACAAAACCCAGCTGCCGCTGTTCCTTCTCTCTTTCTGCCAAATAGTTTCAGATAAATACCATCATCCCTGGGGAGGCCTCCTGCCCTAACATCCATACGCCGTGAGGGATGGAGGGGCTGGTGATTATCATGGCATCCTCAGCCCAGTGTGTTTCTTCTTGGAGTGCCGCACCAGCCAGCCCTGACCCTGTCATGGTCCTAAGGTGGCGATTACAAAGCAGGGCACCAGGTTGAAAAGTGACTTGTGAATAGGGGTAGGCTCCTGTGAACTCAGGACCTTGGGAGAGACTGGAAGTCTTCCTAAGCTCTGTGGCCAACTTACCCGTGCTGAATTTTCTGGCAAGGTTCTCTGCCAGCTGCCTTCCTTTGGCCGGCTGCTCGCGGAAATGCTGCTCCATACAGTGGTCAATGTTACTGCTCCGAATAGCTCCTCAAAGGTCTTTACTGTGTTCTCGACATGCTGGATGAGAAGAGGGGAGGCTGCTCTCCCGATCTGCATCTTCTGCCGTAGATGGGTTAACTCTCGAGCCTCATGCTGGATCAAATAACACTTCCTAAAGCAGAAAAAAAGAACTAAAGGTAGATAGGTATACCTGTTAGGTTATAGCACGTTAGGAGAGGGGACTGCAGAGTGTCACCAAAGGAGGCCACACCCTGAATTCCAGCGTATGTTTAGTGTCCTGAATATGGTAAAAGGAATGAAGGATGGAGAATAACAACAATCTGCATGTGATGATCCCTTCTAGGATTGCCATTTTCCCTGCTGCTTGCTGCGGAAGAAAAATCACATGATCCTATTAATAGATGAAGAAAAAGCATTTGACAAAATTCAACACTCATTAATCATAAAAACTCTCAACAAAGTGAGAACAGAGGGGAATATTTCCTTAACTTGATAAAGAACATCTATAAAAACTCTACATGAATGTCATACTAGAAACTAGATGCTTTCTCATTAAGATCAGCAATAAGGCCTGACATGGTGGCTCACTCCTGTAATCCCAGCACTTTAGAAGGCTGAGGCCGGTGCATCACAAGGTCAGGAGTTCAAGACCAGCCTGGCCAAGATGGTGAAACCCCGTTTCTACTAAAAATACAAAAATCAGCCAGGCATGGTGGTGGGCACCTATAATCTCAGCCACTCAGGAGGCTGAGACAGAGAATTGTTTAAACCCAGGAAGTGGAGGTTGCAGTGAGCCTAGATAGTGCCACTGCACTCCAACCTAGGCTACAGAGCAAGACTCCATCTAAAAAAAAATAATAATAAAATTAGCAATAAGGCAAAGATTTCCCCCTTACCACTCCTTTTCAACATCATACTGGAAATCCTAGCTCATGCAGTAAGATATGCAAAGGAAATAAACAGTATGCAGATTAGAAAAGAGGGACTAAAACTGTCTGTGTTCACACATGACGCAGTTATCTATGTATTATAGAAAATCTCCAACATGGTAAAACCCCGTCTCTACTGAAAACACAAAAATTAGCCAGGCATGGTGGCATGCGCCTGTAACCCCTCTACTGGGGAGGCTGAGGCAGGAGAATTGCTTGAACCCAGGTAGCAGAGGTTGTAGTGAGCTGAGATCATGACACTGCACTTTAGCCTGGGCAACAAAGCAAGACTCTGTCGAAAAGAAAGGAAGGAAGGAAGGAAGGAAGGAAGGAGGGAGGGAGGGAGGGAGGGAGGGAGGAAGAGAGGGAGAGAGGGAGAGGGAGGGAGGGAAGGAAGAAAGAAGGGATGGAGGGAAGGAGGGAGGGAAGAAAGGAAGGAAAAGAAAAGAAAAGAAAAAAGAAAAGCTGAAAGAACTGACAACAAAAATCTCCTGGAACTAGTAAGTGATTATGTCAAGGTAAACTCTAACAAAACACGTACCAGATCTGTATGGGGAAAACTATAAAACTCCGTTGAGAGAAATCAAAGAAGGACTAAATACACAGAGAGCTATTCTGTGTTCATGGACAGGAAGACTGAATATTGTCAAGATGTCAGTTCTTCCCAACTTGATCTAAAGATTCAACACAATCCCAATCAAAATATCAGCAAGTTATTTTGTGGATATCAACTAATAGATGCTAATGTTTACATAGAAAGGCAAAAGACCCAGAATGCATAACACAATATTGCGAAGGAACAGAGGGCTGATACGCCGGCTTCAAGACTTACTGTAAAGCTACAGTAATCATGGCAGTATGAGATTTGTGAAAGAATAGACAAAGAAGTCGGTGGAACAGAATAGAGATTCCAGTAGACTCCAAAATACAGCAGATTGATCTTTGACAAAGGGACAAGGGCAATACAATGGAGAAAAGATCATATTTTCAACAAATGGTGCTGGAACAGCTGGACCTCCACATGCAAAAAAAATCAGTCTAGACGCAGACTTCACATTCTTCACAAAAACTCACTCAAAAGGGATCATAGGCCTAAATGTAAAACATAAAACTATAAAAACTCCTAAAAGTTAACAACAGCAGAAAATCTAAATGACCTTGGGTTTGGTGATGACTTTTTATTTAGTTTATTGATCTAAAGATTCAATGCAAATATCAACTTTAATTTAGAGACAGAGTCTCCAAATAAATAAATAAATAATTTTCTTTATTTGCTGGAGTGCAGTGGCATGATCATGGCTCACTGTAGCCTTCCTTGGGTGTGATCACGGCATGATCATGGCTCACTGCAGCCAAACTCTTGGGCTCAAGTGATCCTCTTGCCTCAGACTTCCAAAGTGCTGGGATTACAGGTATGAGCCATGGAGCCCAGCTACATGATTACTCTTCAGATATAACACAAAAGGCATGATCCATGAAAGAAATAATTGATAATCTGGCCTTTATTAAAATTAAAAACTTCTGCTCTGCAAAAGACTCATCAAGAAAATTAGAAGACAACAAACTGGGAGAAAATATTTGCAAAAGGCACATATGGTAAAGGACTGTTATCCCAAATACACAGAGAACTCTTTTTTTTTTTTAAGACAGGGTTTCACCATGTTGGTCACGCTGGTCTTGAACTCCAGACCTCAGGTGATCCGCCCTCCTTGGCCTCCAAAGTGCTTGGATTACAGGCGTGAGCCACCACACCCAGCCAAGAACTCTTAAATTCAGCAATATTGAAGAACCCAATAAGAAATGGGCAAAAGACACCTCAACAAAGATGAAATATAGATAATAAATAAGAATATGGAAAGATGCTCACATCATATGCCATTAGGGAATTGAAAACTAAAACATGATACCGCTCTACACCTATTAGAATGGCAAAATCCAGAACACTGTTAACACCAAACGCTGGTAAGGATGAAGCACAACAGGTATTCGTTGCTGGTGGGAATGCAAAATAGTAAAGCCACTTTGGAAGACAGTTTGGCATTTTCTTGTGAAACTAAACATACTCTTACCAAATGACCTAGCAATCTGCTCCTCAGTATTTACCCAAATGAGCTGAAACTGTGTGATCACACAAAAACCTGCACACGGTGTTTACAGCGGCTTTAGCCAGAACTGCAGAATCGTGGAAGCAGCCAAGATGTCCTTCAGTAGGTGAATGGATACATTTTGGTACATGCCATCAATGGAATATTATTTGGTACTAAAAAGAAATGAGCTATGAAGCCATGAAAAGACATGAAAGAACCTTAAGTGTATTACTCCATGAAAGAAGCCAATCTAAAAAAGCTACATACTGTATGACTCTGACTATATGACACTATGGAACAGGCAAAACAGTGAAGACAGTAAAAAGATCAGTGGTTGCCAGGTGCTGGGGAAAAGGAGAATGAATAGGCAGAACACAGCAGTTTTAGGGCGGGGAATAGTCATTCTTTATTATAATGGCGGATACATGCCATTATACATTTATTCTTGTGTCAAAACCCATAGAATACATACCACCAAGAGTGAACCCACTGCAAACTGTGGACTTTGGGTGACGATGATCAGTCAATGTAGGTTCATTGATTGTAACAAATGTTACCACTCGGGGGCAAGATACTGAGTGGGGAAGGCTGTGTGTGTGCAGGGGCAGGGGGCGTGTGGGAACTCTGCTACTTTCCGCTCAAGTTTGCTGTGAACCTAAAACTGCTCTAAGAAAGTCTATTAAAAAAAGAAAAGAATGATCACAGGAGTATAATTTTTAAAAATATATTTGACAAAGTGGGTGTAGTGTGGGCTTTGTGAATCCAGAGCACAGGATTCTAATGTCACCTCTGCCAGAGGATATTATGCAGCTTTGATCAAATGACTATCACTTGGGGCCTAAGTGTTCTAACTTCTAAAATGAGGAAAGGAGACTGACTGACTCCAGAGGTTTGGTTTTGTTTTGTTTTGTTTTTGTTCTTTTGGTTTTTTGTTTTTGAGATGGAGTCTCACTCTGTCATCCAGGCTGGAGTGCAGAGGCATGATCTCAGCTCACTGCAATCTCCGCCTCCCAGATTCAAGCAATTCTCCTGCCCGAGCTTCCGGAGTAGCTGGGATGACAGGCGCCCACCACCATGCTTGGCTAATTTTTGTGTTTTCATTAGAGACTTTCACCGTGTTAGCCGGGCTACCTCAAACTCCTGACATCGAGTGATCCGCCCGCCTCAGCCTCTCAAAGTGCTGGGATTACAGGCGTGAGCCACCGCACCCGGCCTAAAGTTATCTTACATCTAAGTAACATTATTCTCTGGGTCAGTGAAATTTAAGGGGAATATATTGGGGAGTGACATAATGGAGCATGAAGCAGGATTTGAATCACTTCCAAAGCTGTGCAGCACTTAGGCAAATTAGTGACAAGTTAGTATTTTCAGTAACTGGTGCTCACAGGCAAATGTGTAATGGGTTAACTCCATATTATTTAAATGCTTCCAAAAAGCTGTAGGAAAATGGCCATTAAAGACAAACTGACAAATCTAGCCAACAGGCA
>NW_016108146.1:313212-316365 GCF_001604975.1 Cebus imitator
TTTTTAGGAACTCTCCAGGTTTTCACTTCCTGCATTCTTTCAAGAGCACAGTGACCAAAACTGGAGTATAATCATCTAACTACGACTAATAAATTTAGCATCATGCTGTATTACCTTTAATACATAATAAATAATATATCCCAGTGCGATACTTGCTTCCTTTCCCTTGCAGTAGCAATGTGTAGAGGTTTCATTTAATATGATGAAGTCAATTTTCACCTTCCAAACTCCCACCCCACCCACCTTTGCTTGCACTCATGGGAAGGCTCAGTCTGTATCTGGTTTGCCCACATTCCTGGGCTATAAACCTCTAGACCTAAAGCTGCATTCAGCCACTCTGCTAGCCTCTCTCCAGCACAGAGCTGAATTTGCAAATGCCTTGAGGGGAAAACCTTTACCAAGTGTTCAGTTCACGTCTCAGTTCACTCTAGAATCCTGGCTTTTCAAGTCAGAATACCTGGACAGCTCCACATGTCTACCTCTCCCCACCCCCATGAGGTTACTCAAAGTGCTGCTGTTTTCTCTTAACCACAGCCCTCTCCCCAGCTTCTCACCCTCTTGTCCCTTGCCAGGAACTAGCTAATGCCCTGAGGAGGCAAAAATTGTTTCATTCCAAGAGCTCCTCTCTCTCTCTCTCTCTCACTCCCCCCCACCCCACTTTCTGTAGCTGGCCCTGTGGGTCTTAGCTTTTCAAAGACTTCAGACAGAATTGCTTTAAACCAGATTTTATCTACTTTTTTTCAGAGGGAGTGCTGGTTTGCTACAAAATTCCATCATAACTGAAAGGAAATCTACACATTCCAGGCAAATCAAATTTTTCTGCTTTGATTTCTGAAGAAAACGAAAAAAGAGAAGAGGTCACTGGTAGGTGCATACTTGCACTTTTCTTGTAAATCTTGGGTAAGTTTGAATGGATATTAAAGGCTCTTGCTAGACTCATGTGCAAAAGATTGTCTACCATCGGCTAAACAATCATGCCTGTCCAAGGTCCAAGAATTTGCTAAGGTTGGATCCAGTCCCCTGATGCCCCAACAGAGATCCTGTAGGAGGATAGACTCCTGCTATAGGATTCTACGTCTGCACTTTGAGTAGACCCTTCAAGTAACCAGTTTTTCAGACACCTGGCCATGAATGTGGGGAGAAGGGGTCAACCAAACCACTGAACACTTCTAATTTATTTTAGGGAGTGTTGACAGTTCTCACTGGTACAGTTAGAAATGAAAACAAAGACATAATAATAGTAATAACTGATTCAAGAGCATTATTCCGTGACTGGCATGGTTCCTAAGTGCTTTACTGTGGAGTAACTTACTTAGTCCACGTAACAACCCTGTAAGATAGTGTTGTTTTTTTGCTTGCTTGTTTTTTGTTGTTTTTTTGAGACGGAGTCTTACTCTGTTACCCAGGCTGTAGTGCAGTGGCGTGATCTTGGCTCACTGCAACCTCTGCCTGCCGGGTTCAAGCGATGCTCCTGCCTCAGTCTCCCAAATAGTTGGATCACAGGTGCCTGCCACCACGCCCAGCTGATTATTGTGTCTTTAGTACAGACGGGTTTCACCATGTCGGCCAGGCTGGTCTCAAACTGCTGACCTCAGGTGATCTGCCTGCCTTGGCCTCCCAAAGTGCTGGGAAAAGCTGAGCCACTGCACCCAGCTGATAGTGTTGATTATTACAACCCCTTGTTGCAGATGAGAACATGGTACTGAAAGGCTGAACTTACCTTTCCAAGGGTCCCATCATCTCTATGACAGTGAGAACCGGGACTCATCTAGGCAATTTGTCCTCCAAACCCCTGCTCTGAGCCATTAGGCTTGGTCGTAGCTATGAAGACTCTGCTAAGATGTGCATTTCCTCCTTGCTCAAACTCCAAGATTTCAAGGAGAAAACGGAAATTAAAAGTGAAGCCCACAAGGGTGTCTATTATTTTTAAAAGAAGGAAAGAAAATTACCAGTGTTGGTGAGGATGCGGAAAAACTGGAACCCCTGTGCACTGTTCGTTGCTGGGAATGTATTAGGTTGGTGCAAAAGTAACCACAGTTTTTGTCATTACTTTTAATGGCAAAAATTGCAATTACTTTTGCACCAACCTAATAAAATGGCACAGCTGCTGTGGAAAACCATATGGTGGTTTCTCAAAATATTAAAAATAATTATGATGATGCCACAATTCTCCTTCTGGGTGAAGACTCAACAGAACTGAAAGCAGGGACTCAAAGAGACATTCACACACTTACATCCCTAGTGCTATTACTCCCAATGGCTAAAAACTGAAAACAACCCAAGTGTCCAACGACAGGTAAATGAATAAACACAGTGTGGTATATACATGCAATGGAATATTATTCAATCCTAGAAAAGAAAAGAAATTCTGACACATGCTACAGCGTAGATGAACCTAGGGACATTGTGCTGAGTGAAATAAACCAGTCACAGAAGGAAAAATCCTACATGATTCTGCTTATATGAAGTACCTAAAGGAGTCAAATTCATAGAGACAGAAAACAGAATGGTGGTTGTGCCAGGGGCCAGGGAGGCAAGAGTGGGAAATTAATGGGTATAGGGTTTAGGAACTTTAGTCTAAGAAAGTAGAATATTGGATGCCAAAAATTCGGTTTTCATTCTGTTCCAAGATCCCCTTTAGCTAGAGCAATATATTGAAGTCAGAGTTCTTAAGGGACAATCATTGTGTACAGAGACCATCCTTGTGGATAACAAGTGTATCAATAGTAGATCAAAAGATATCCCACTTCTGCAGATATTGACACCTGTTGGACCCATAGGATTTTACCTAGTATTACATAGATAAGACGTGAACCACTTTTCAACACTGTAGACTCAAATACCAGGAAATACTAAGAATCTCAGGACAAACAAATAGCCCATTAAAAAAGACTCACAGACTAGATAAGCTTTCCTCTACCACCTAACAGAGAATGTATCCCAGTTAACCACTACGCCCAGATGTTCATTTCATAGAATCAAAACCAGAATTCCATGTTGATCACTGATGGGAAAAAATAATTGACAATGTACAAATGAGAGAGAGAGGAAAAAATACTTGTCTAAGAATTACATTTAGTGTCTAAAAGCCAAACAGCTCAATTTCTGCCCGTGAGATGTAACAGATGAACTGAGGGACATCCGCCAATAGCT
>NW_016108146.1:317700-321537 GCF_001604975.1 Cebus imitator
ACTCTACCCTATAGAAATACACGTAACAAGTAACAAAAGATATTTGTTCAAGAATGATGACTGCAGCATTATTTGTAATCATAAAATCATGGAACCAACTTAATTTCAAAAACAACATGTAAAGGGTTAGATGATGGAATAAGCAAAAGAAGAAATGCCTTCATCAGAAATAAGGCAGAGGATAATAATCTTGATTCTACTGATAACATTATTGATTAATTATTAAATCTAGGCACATCCTGCAAATACAGTATTATTACCATCCTCATATTATAGTTGAAAAAATATTGAGGTACAAAAAGCTTGTCAATAGCCCAAGGGCACAGACAAAAAGAAACAAGATTTCACCCAGAACCCCTGCACAGGTCACAAAAAGTCTCTCTTGTTCCCTGGTCCAAGAACTTCTGTTCATTCCAACTACATTTCTTCCCAGCAGAAACTTCTGGGAGGATGAGAAGCAGCCACTAAATGACAGGAGGGGAAGTGAGGTATTTGGCTTCAAGGGAGCTGACTTCCTTGGGAATTATAAAAGGCCAGTGCCCATGACGTCCCTGAGTGGGCTTGAACCACCAACCTTTTGGTTAACAGCCAAACGCGTTAACCAATTGTGCCACAGAGACACAGACAGAAATGCTCTTTCATTCTAAAAGAGGGTAAGCTGTCACTAAACGCTAGCTAGCACCATCCGCCTTTTGCAAAATGACTGACTAATCTCCAGTGCCTCGGAAAGCCGGAGCAGTCAGAGGGACGAACCCTGTGACTTGTCTGTCAAGTTTGAAACCTGTGCGTTGGGTGGTTCTCAAACGCCCCGCGCCCCGCCGTGCCCCCTCACCTGCCTCAGAAGCCAGCACCTCCAGAGACACCAGGATCCTGTTAGAGTAACTTGGGACCCAGGGAAGCTGACCGCCCAGGGCGCTCAATTAGGACTTGTTGAATTAATAACACATTTGAGAGACTGAATATACAATCGGACAATGGCCGGACTGTATATATAAAAATAGAACTCTGATCCACAAACTGGGGCCACTTGCCCAGGAAAATCAGCCTCCTTATCTACAAATAAACAACCAGGGAAGCCAGCCTGCTATTATAGAAGTCAAGACTTGCTGAGAGCCAGACAGTTTAACAAAAAATAGCGTCTGTAGCAATCAGTTCCAAAGGGCCTGAGCTTGATTAGTAACTGACACTTTCCCTAATTTATGTTCCCCCTTGCAAGGTAGGAATAACCAGGATGCCCCGCTTCTAGTTAGCCCAGGGGCAGCTTCCCCACACCAACAGCCTCCACTCAGGGCGCACCTGAAGCCTTCCCTGTCCTCAGCTGTAAAGCCGCCCCACTCCTCTGCCTGCCTGCAAAGCTTTCTGAAAATGCAAGTGGCGGTGGCTGACGCCCTTGCGTCGGAATAAACAAACATTGCTTTTTCATTTGGTCGGCCTCATTTGCACACTTCGTCATCTTTAAGCTTTTAGTGCTTTGAAGAATTCTGAGAGTGAAAAACAAATGAAAGGTTTTTTCAAAGGGAGAAGTTCTTTTTTAAAAGACTTTATTCTGGTCAGTTGATTTGCAAGTGTGCAGTGTCCCCTGGGGTAGGCAACAAAGGGACCCAGAGTGCGCCATCTGCGCCACTGCAGCTCCCCACTCTCAACAGAACTGAGATCTGAGCGGTCTGTGGGGTCAGTGGGCAAGAGCAGGAAAGGGGCAGGGACCAAAGGAGCCATGAAGAGGGGAACAGCAGAGAGGGACAATGAGACCTCCCGGGAGACCTGTGCAGAGGCAAAGGCTGGCTCCTGAGAGATGAGAATGGTTTTTGTCATGTGTTTGAATGGGAAGAAATAGAAAAAGGACTTGAAAGAGAAACAAAACAAAACAAAACAAAAACGCAAGCACTTGTAGCTATGCAAGAACGAAACAGGAAAATATTGTGGGTGTTTTTGCATCAAAAATCTTAAAAGCAGCCCACTGGCCACCCCAGGTTATGGTGCGCCATGATGGTATAATAATTAGTGCTCTTCCTTACGGCTGGAAGTGGAGCCACGGTAGCATCTGGCTTCTTTCTTGGCAAGATTTGGTATGTGTTACACTTTCACTTTTTAAATCCCCTTACCAACTGCACCCAGTAGCTGTGGTCAGAGAGCAGGGTTTACTGTGTCTCCCTGCAAGGCAGTCAGGCTACAGAAGGAAACCCCCACAGCGCACTAACCTAGGGCAGAGTCTTTGGAGAAGGTTAGAAGGGGCTGTGTCTGCGCATGTGCAGGAACCATCTCAAAAGGTAAAGCCCTGACTCTCCAGGAGCCTTGTCTGTGGCTTACCCGATGTAATGGTGTGGTAATAACCATTTTTCTGGCTGAGATATTTCAAAGGGCAGTAAGGCCTTTTTAGATGCAATCACAATGAGCTTTGTATGAGTTCACATTAAACAGGGTATTTTACAATAAAATCTGATCATATAAAACCCAGTAAATATAATAGAACCTGAACTGGATGCCACCCTCCACCTCCCCTACCTCATTTTTGGCAGGTGCGGGGGGAGCACTAATAGTACATTATCGACGTAAAATTCACATAGAGTAAAATGCGCAAATCTTAAGGGCATAGAAACGTAACCATCACCTAGATCAAGTTATAGAAAATTTCTGTCAGCCCAGAAAGGTCAGTAACCTCCTTTAGATTCCCACCAACATTCCTTTCACTTAGGCAAACCATTCTGATTTCTGTCTTCACAGATGAATGTTGACTGTTTCTGAAATTCACATAAACGAAAATACTTTTCTGTGTCTGGCTTCTAATTTCATGCAGCATGATGTTTTTGAAATGCATCCATGTTTTCAGGTGTTATGGATGACTGCTATTTCTGTGTGTATGCTTGGGTTATTTCCAATTCTAGCTCTCGTGAACAAAGCTGCTCTATTCTAGTGCACTTCTTTTTGTAGACATGTGCACTCATTTTTCTTGAGTTGATACTTTGAAGTGGAGTTGCTACGTCATGGAGTAGGTCTAAATTTAACTTTATTATTGACTGCCAAACAGTTTTCCAGAATGGTTGCGCTGTTTTGCCTTCCAACCAACAATGAGAGTACAGTTACTCCACATTCTTGTCAGTACATCTTGTCTTTCAAATTTCGAGCTGTTAAGATGCCTTAAACTTGGATTAAGGTAAAATATATTTTACTGTTCAAACTTTTAAAATACCTTAAACCAAGTAGCTTACAAACAACAGAAATTTATTTCTCACAGTTCTGGAGGCTGGGAAGTCCAAGTTCAAGGTGCCAGCAGATTCTGTGTCTGCTGAGGGCTCACTCTCTGGTTCATAGGCTGTACCATCTGCACGCGTCCTCACATGGTGGAAGAACAAACAAGCTCCCTCCAGCATCTTTTATAGAGATACTAATCCTATGCATGCAGGCAGAGGCCTCATGATCTGATCACCTTCCAAAGGCCTAAACCTCCTATTATCACCAACTTGGGGATTAGGAGTTCAACAAATAAATTTGGTGGGGGAAGGCAGACACACAAACGTTCAGACCATAGCAGTGCATAAAGGTGTCTCATCACTGAGGTTTTAATTTGTGTTTCCCTAATAAGGAATGATTTTCAACATTTTTTCTTATGCCTTTTGGCCATTTAGAAATTTTGTGTGTATGAAGAAAGCCTATTCTAGTATTTTGCTCCTTTTAAATAGCTTGGCTTTTATTATTGATTTCTAAAATTCCTCTCTAAATATTCGATATCTGAATCATTTTTCAAATAAGCATACTGCAAATAACTTCTCCCAGTCTACGGCTTGCCTTCTTTCTTATGGTCATTTTTTGATGAGTAGCAGTTTTTAATTGATGAAGTCC
>NW_016108146.1:323082-325104 GCF_001604975.1 Cebus imitator
ATAAAGACATTTTCATGCATTTTATTCTAAAACTTTATTTGTATCATTTATTCTGTGATCCAACTCAAATTAGCTTTTGTGTATGTTGTGAGGTAGGGACTGAGATTTTTTTCCTCACTAGTAGATATCTGGTTGGTCCAGCACTATTTGTTGAAATGACACTTCCTTCCCCATTGTATAGCTTTAGTGCCTTTTTTTGAAAAAAATCAATTGGCCACATAACAAGGATCTGGTTTCGGTGTCTCACTTCAGTTTCATTTATCAATATGCGTATCCTTTTGCCACGTTCACAGTGTTTTGTTTATATTAATAAACAGCTTAATAGAAGGTCTTCCAGGTTTCACTTTTTCAGCTCAATAAACCTGAAATGTGTCCATCCACCATGCCACATGCCACCATGGAAATCAAGATATGCTGTCACTTACTCTCTCTCATTTTGCTAGAGGACACATGCTCTCAGAAATAATGGTTGACCTCTTAGCCAAAGATCCTCTATTGTACCCTCTAGAGAAAATAAATCTCCAGTTACCTTGAGAGCTGATCTAGAGGGTAAATGTCTGCAACATTCAGCAGTAAATTTAGATTTTCCTTGGAAAAAAGTTCATTTTCAAGGTGGCTCTTTTTTTGCCATAGATTTTTTTTTTCTGTTATTTATTAGCATGAAGTACAATGTTTGGTTTGCAAGTTCTGCTCTTTGTAAGAAGAAAAACTTTAGTAGAAACAACCAGTATTTAAAGACCATTTTATGAGACTGTCATTCACATACTATCTCTCTTTGCTGCTTTTGTTAAAATGGCATAAAGTGGGCTTTATATGCTTTCTGTATATTTTTGGAATGTGTATTTAAACTAAAAACTTAAAATGAAAATATTCATCCAGACTCAAGTTCCACCAGCAGTACACTTCAAATAGGATGAGTCCAACCTAAGCGAACAACCCACCTGCTTGAAGTGTGCAGTCGGTGTGTGTGAGACATTCTCAACAGTATTTGTGTTCCCGGCTGTAGTGATTTTCGTGTTCCTCCCACCCCTGAAAGTCCTCGACTTAAAACTCATCTAGAACATTTCCTTTGCTACGACTTTAAAGTATTCTTTCTTCAAGGAAGCACAGTTTTTAAACAGTTATCAGTTGCGTTCTCGGCATTCAAAGAAAGCTTGGGGAGAATCAATCCAACGCACAAGTTCAAGCGCCCAGCGGGGCGGAGAAAGGACTGCATACCCGCCGGTTGCCAGGCCGAAGTCGTCGGCCTTGCCTGCTTTGGCTCAGACGGGAGACGGAAACTCCCTGCAACAGGGACTGGAGGCTGAGACAGGGAGCAGGAGAGCGGCTGCCGGTCGCCGAGGGTCCCTCCCTGCCTTGGCACCTTCGGAGTTCCCGCTGACCCGGGGCGTTAGTGGAGCCGGCAGGAGCTGCAAACTCCACGCGCGCGACCCCGGCACCCGCCCCTGCGCCTCGCGGACTCCTGGCCAGTTGAACACCGGGTCCCCCGCGGAGCTTCGCCGCAGGTCACAGGAAAGGGGTGCAGGGTTGCGGACCCGGCGGGAGGCGGGAGGAGCCGCGCGGAGAGGACCGGGCCCTGCCGGTGCCCCCGAGAAGACAGGCCCCGAGAGGCTGATTTTGGCCTGCAGGGCCAAAGGCTAACAGCGACCTCACACCCTAACGTCAGGGCGAGCCGCGGGGAGCGGGTTGAAGCGATCTCCATGCCTTGCTTGCTGCTTGCCAGGATTCAGAGATCAAGAAAGAGAATAGTTCCCTGGATCAAAGTCTGTAATTAACCAAAAAAGAAGCATGATCCTGTTAGCTTGCTTAGAGGAAAATGAAGAAGGAAGGAAGGAAGGGAGGAAAGGAGGAAGGGGGGAGGGAGAGAGAGAGGGAAGAAAATGAAAAAAATCAACCAAAAAAAGAAACATGAATTTCCTAACTAATCAGACGTGCGTCGTGAGGGGAAGACCTGCGTCGAGGTTTCGGCCTGAACGTGTGGAGGGTGGAATTGCCATTAACGATCGTGGGGAAAGGCAGGTG
>NW_016108146.1:327239-328599 GCF_001604975.1 Cebus imitator
GTATTATACAAAGGGGTGGAGTCATTACTGCCCCTTTTCTACCAGACCATCAAAGCTGGCAACCTGGCTGCTGTGAAGGGGAGCTTCTAACCTTGAATCCCCACTCCATGTGATTTCTTCCTGGTTCTCTCTTCTCAGAGAACTTGCGTCCATCCCATTCATTTGGAGAAGTTTGGTAAAGGTTACTTTATGCTTAGAAGAAAAACCCTAAGGCCTTGAACTGAGCCTCATCCTCTGATACAGTTTACTGGGATTCCCCCCACTGTGGTATGAGCCCTGCCATAAATTGTGATGATCTCTGCCTTGTCAGTTTTCTCTATGTATGTATCTTTTTCAGTAATCCCCACATCCACCAGAGAACCTAGGTTATCGGCAGAATGAGACTTCTCTGGTCCTCTGGCCAGACATTAGCAGTTAGTACTCTAATTCCACCATTTTTGAAATTATGTACAACAAATTTTAAGTACTGTTTATTTTGTAGAGTTCAGCTTAAAGGAAATGAAGATTACTACTCGGTATTATTTCTGTATTTTTCTAATTTAAACATAACATAGGTTTCTTATTTTAAAACGTATGGGAGCCAGAAAGCAGTGGAGCAACAATATCTTCTCCAAAACGAACAGGCCAGACTTCGGCAGGAGTTACAGATCTGGAAGGCGGTGGTGGCTCCTACATCAGAAACACAGCCCTTTACTTTGTGACAGGCATTAGTTTTCAGTTTTATGTCTTCCTTTTGGCTGCCAGAGGGATTGGACATTGTGAATTCACTGGCATAGTCCCAAGATTTACTTGACAGGCAAGCAACCTATTGATTTGGGGGACAGTTATCAGTCACTCTGACTAGATCTGGTAATACTGCAGTCAGGGCTGTTGAGTTTTAAATTTTTGAATTGCCAACGAATAGGACGTTATTTATAAGGTGAAACTTAGACATCAGAGGCTACAGGCATTCAGGCTATATTCTGACCCATTTATTGGTGGTGAACGTTAAGGGATTTTGCCCCATTAGCACTTTTTTCTCATGACGGTCCTCTGAACAGAGGAATCTCCTCTCACAATTTAAGACCATTCACTGGATAAGCATCAATCTCAGCCACACATTTTCACAACTCTACATTGAATTGGTTCAGAGGCTTCACTCATAACTTTAACTCCCCCCACCTTTACTGAAAGTTTTACCCAAACTCTTTTCAGTTGACAGAGGAACTCTACAGGAACGCATACCAAGACGTTTAACACATGCGCTTTAGTTACAACAGAGCAGGCGCCAGGAGAACATCTTACCTCCTTGAGCGCAGTGAGGTGTGACCAGCCATTAAGAAGCACTAGGGGTCAGGCGCGGTGGCTCACACCTATAATC
>NW_016108146.1:329386-331389 GCF_001604975.1 Cebus imitator
GTTTCAGCCCTCCCTCATCAATGCTCAGCCTCCAAATGGGACATAGGAGGACCATCACTCTCCCTCACACCTGCTACTGGCAGGAGAACATCTCCTACCAGATCCTGGAGGCCCTTCTCAAAACTGCTAACCTGGCCCCACATGGTTCTTTCTGTCTTTTCTCCAAGAAGACATTGTGACCTTGCTGGCCCCATGCTGGGCATCAAATCTGTGAACGGCTCACACTTGGACTTATGCACACAGCATCACTGATAGGGGATATCTATACATAAGAAAGATTAGTTTGCTGTCTGCTCCCCACATCCGTAATTCCACAGCATGACACCAAACTGGAGTTACTAGGTGACAACCCAAGTGGTGGGCTGCTCTGTCAAGAAGGGGCCACTTTTATATTGCAGCTAGGCAGTGACAGTCTATGGTTGTACCCTGAGGGGTTCGGGGCAAGATGGAAATTTCTACGGCTTACCAGAACCAGGTGAAAACTGCCTACTCGTAGCTTGCTGCGAGACAAGGAGGCCTCACAAGAGATGAATGAGAAATAGTCTTATGATAACGCTTCACAAGACGACCTGTCTTACCATGGTCCAGAGAGCATTTGGTCAGGGTTTGAGTCATAGTATGCTTGAGCCTTGCCCATGTGAAATTGAAGCAAAGCCATTCCCTTGTACCTTGAACCTTGAAGGGAGCTTGGTTGGATATAATATCCTTAATTTGCACTGTCTTTTTTTCAATGAATACATTACATGTTTATTTACATTTAAAGGAGCCTCTCTCCCTCCTTGTGTTCTAGTCTGTGAATGGCTCACACTTGGATTTCGTGTAGGCTCCTAGCGGGAGGAACAGGGGTGGCAAATATCCTCATCAAATGGAAAAACATAACCCAAACCTCTAGAGGTTTCATAATTTTGCTCTTGATTCTGAAAACATAGTCATCTCTTACGGGGTGTTATTTGCTTTCTCTCTTTACATTTTCCACTTGCTGCTTCTTGGTGTAAGGGGAGAAATACCAGCACGTGGCAATGCAGAAGACTAGTGGAAGCCATAGGGCAAGGCCTTCACTTCCCAGTGACACTGTTTCCAGTTCCCTCCAGCACGAGCTGAGGCTCCTCAGGCTGTGGCTGTGCAGCAGACAGAGTGTGAGAAAACCCTGCTGTGCCTTGGGCACCCAGCATGGCACTGCGTTCTAAAAGGCAAAGAGTGTGTGGTGAGGGGCCAGGCTGAGGTCCTGATGTGGTACATTTGTGAGCAGTGGCACATTTGAGGCTGGGTAAGAGAGAGCTGCAGGGCCTGGCCCCCCAAACACCAGCAGATCAGCTGGGGCAGAGAGCATCCAGTGTAACCAGGAAGGCTGGAGATCGTGACAATGGCTGCTGATTTGGCGTCAAAAGTGGGGCATTGTCAAAGCCGTAATTGCTGAGAATGGCACCAACACGCTGCAGCTGGAGAGAGTGGGTGACCAACATTTGGAAGTCGCAGCGTTGTCTGGGGTAAATAGCCGAGGTTCCTCACCTCACACCAAGGGAACTGAGGACTTGGACACACAAGAAGGGCGTTTAGGAGTGGAGGTTTATCAGGCAAAAGAAAGAGAAAGGAGAATAGCCCCCTCTCCTGAGACAGAGGAGCGCCCCAGCAGGACTTCTGGTTTTGTCTTGAAGGGCACAGGGGTTTATAGCCTGGCTTGAGGAGGCAGTGTCCGATTTACATAGGCCCAAAGATTGGTGGGACCAGGTATTATGTTTACACAGCGCTGGAAGAAATTGGCCACCCCACCCTAACCTTATGATGCAAATAGGGTTTCTACTTGACCCTCAGCATGTGGTCTGCTCCTTACTGTCCACGTGGTTGGAAAGGAAAAGGGAAGATGGAGCTGCCATGTTGAGCACGCCTCCCCCAGGTAGCCTTTTCCTATTGGCACGGCTGCCGGTATTCACCAGGGCAAGCTTTGGTCATCTATGTCTGCAGCTTGATTTTATAGGCTGCTCTTTGTTAGAAAAGAAATGATT
>NW_016108146.1:331499-334137 GCF_001604975.1 Cebus imitator
TTTTTAACTCCTATATCAATTTTCTTGAAGAACAGATGATGCTTTGAATGGATCAGCCCATTGCCCAGAGTTTCAAGGGAAGGCCTCTCCGCTAGCTTCTCTTGGACAATGTCTCCCATAAAACCTCCGAGGCACTGAAATAGCATGTTTTTGTGTCCACTCTCCTGCTAGCCTGTTGTACTTCTGCCGGCCTTGTAAGTATGGGCTCTCTCTGGCACCAGGGGGTCATCGCAGTTGGGGTCGCAGAGCAGTGAGCAAATGGACAGGAGAACTTTGGACACAGTCAATGCTGGAGACCACCAAGACCACAGGATGTCACGGCAGATGCTGCCATTACTGTTGATACTGGGGTGAGAAAATCTGGTTGTGAAAGCAACCTTTGGGGGCTTTAATCCATAGGAAAGTGGGTGGTCAGGAAGAAAACTCCTCCTTGGTAAGGACAGCCACTAATTATCACCCACAGGCCCCATGGAACACTGGGCAGGAGGCTCCCTCTTCAAGTCCGTTAATTCCTTCTGGATCCGCTTTAGTGCCAACCTATCCCTCTGCTGGGGGCTGCAGTGGCCCAGCCACACTGCACTTTCTGGATACAAGTTTTTTGAAAATGCTGCTTCACTGTTACCTTGCCTTGTATGTTGGCGTCCATCGAATTCAGTTGCTTTTATAACTTGTTTCACAGTGATGCCTGGAGACCTGAGTATGTCTTATCTTTAAAATCTAATAATTTTACCATGATATGGTCTTGAATTTGATCATCTTGGTTTAATTTTTCTGTCACCTGATGGGTCCTTTCAATGTGCCTCATAAGTAATCTGTCATTTTCATTTTAATAAATCAAGTTCCTAGATTGTTCTCCCAAAAGCCTGATTCCTGTTTAGAGAAAAAAATACTAAGAAAAACAAGAAATTACATATTGTGTTACAATTTTTATTCGACAAATACAGAGATTCCCAAAAAAGTTAAAACAAAGTAGAAAACAACTCTAGTGTTATAAGACCAGTAGGTTCTTCTGTGCAGTGTTAGACCAATACACTGAGACAGCAGTTCGCAACAGAGAATTTAATGACCACAGGGCAGCCAAGGGAAGAGATATGAGTAGACCCTGAGATCCATCTCCTCAAGAACTTCTGCATTAAGGCTCCTAAGGGGATTGTGGAGGGTGAGGGGTTGGAAAATTAAGGTTGTTGATCGGTCAGGGGAAGGGGGATGAAATCATTAGGATGTGGAAACTGTATTCTTCGTTGAGTCAGTTCCTCAATGGGGTCCTTCAGACCAGCTGACATCAGTAGTTTCACTGGTACACAGGATCTGAAAGAATATCCCAAATGGGAAAGTGAACATTTCGTAATGCTCAGGTTGTTATCTATAGAACAGTTCAGGAGAACTGTAATCTAGAGTCTGCCTGATTCCAGCACCACAAGCACCAAACAACTGTGAGGATGCAGGTCCAAGAGAAGCCTGCCCTCAAGGGTAATGCAGAATGTGCTACAAGCTTGTTTATTTTTGTTTCTCCCCTTCCCTTCTTCCCTGATTAATTTTATAAAATTTATAGAGGCAGTTTCAATGGCTTCAACACAATACTGCCAGGTAAGGACTTGAACCCAAGAGGCGGAAGTTGAAGTGAGCCTGAGAGAGGAGACCATCTCTCTCTCCCTTGCCTGTCCTCTGTTAGAAAAGGGAGAGGGGAGATAAAATAGCACAAAGTTAAAGTCAGTAGTCGGGCGAGACGCTGACCCACCGGCCCGACCACAGCAGGGCCCAAGGACTGAAGAATAGCCCCTCTCTCTGTATCTGGTGCCTGCGTTATCTGTCAGCCTTGAAGGTGTTGCAAATGTTCTTCTTACTGCCCAAGGACCTTCTTTGAGTCAGGTACTCCCCATCTGCACCAACCAGACCCACCCCCTTAGAGATGCCTCTGTCACTAAGTGATTTACTGCCTTTGCTCAACTTCTGTAACTCTTCCCCTCCCACACCACATGTAAATTAGCAAATCAATGAAAGCCAAAGCTTGTAATGTCAGATATCCAGCCAGTGGGCAATGACGCAGTCTTACCTCTGCTTCCTCTTGAGTTGCATGTCTTCAAAAAGGGAAAGAAACTGTGTTTCGGGGAGCTCAGCATCTTTTGGACACGAGCAAACTGATGCTCCACAGCTAGCTGAATAAAAGCCTTGTCCTTCCTCACTCCAGTATCTGGGGGGTTCTGTCACAGCTCCTCCTGCAACAAGCCACCATCGAGCCACTGCTACACTGCTCCATCTCAAAATAAACAAAAAAATCAGGCCAACATGTGTTGACACACATTGCTAGGAATCCAGGGATCTACCTGGAGAATAGATGAAAGTGACAAAAGTTTTACATACCAATATTCAAAACTGCAGTGAACTACCAGAAACACTTGCCGCTTTGAAAGATAGACTATGCTAAGTGACTCCAGGCATGAGCCACCATGCTTGGCTAATTTTTGTATTTTTAGTAGAGACAGGGTTTCACCATGTTGGCCAGGCTGGTCTTGAACCCCTGACCTCAGGTGATGCACCCGCCTTGGTCTCCCAAAGTGCTGGGATTACAGGAATGGCTCTTGATTCTAACTGCAAGGTCACTAGATCATTAGGTCATTTCCTGAATATGTTATGTTCC
>NW_016108146.1:335702-352843 GCF_001604975.1 Cebus imitator
GACAGGAGCTGTGTGTGACATGTAATTATGCTTCTTCTCCAGTTGAGAAGCCAAGCCAGGTTCAGGTGGTGTTACAAACTTGAGCCCAACAAGGAAATCACCCTTCACATTGACCTCGCAGAGCTTTGGCTCTATCCGTTCTCTGCCCAACACCCAAGACACACACCATCTCTGGCCAACAAAACTTCACATATTATCTATGTCAACCAGAGCCACGTTTATTCCCAAATCTCTTTCCAAAATACAAATCTATACTTTTTATTCTCAACTCTGAAATTTACAAAGGCTTCAAATGCATCTCAGAGTCACAGATACTAAAACTCAACACACCGGGGAGTTCCCTGTCAGCATCATGTACCAACCTCTACCTCAACACTCAGTGATCAGCCCCAAGCCAGCATCTCCCAGAGAGTAGTGGATGGTTCTAGGTGTTTCAACAGACACTAAAACCTGCCTCTACCCCTGCCTAGACACACGCTCACTGCTATGCATCCTGCTGCTCACATCAGATCTTGATATCATCTTTAGATAAACACTCCCAATCTCCCAACACAACCATTTATTTCCAAAGAATTATAGTATTTAAATGTATTGGACTCTCTACAGACTCACTGCCACTTTATCACTGCACTGGTCCATCCATCACCTCCATTAACATAAGCAGATCAAAAACTGGCCTCTCTACAGCCAGTCTTGTCCATTCCAACCCATTTGCCACACTGCGTCTTGAGTGACCTTTCCACAGTGTCAATCTGTGGACATACCTGTAGCCTAAAATCACATCCACCAACATAGTAGCCAAGCAACAGCAAGCCCCTTTCCTTTGGTCATTAGAGTCCTAGACACCAAGGGGATGTTGGGGAAAGAATTGCCGTGGATCGACTCTCAGAGGCAGTGCGTTCTGGACTTGTGCTGGCTTTGAGACACGGACACTGGAAAAGCTCAGGTACCTGGCAATGCTTGGAGATTAGGAAGTAAGGATGAAAACAAGTCACTGCACTAAATAATATGACGGTAATCATTTACACAAAAATTTTAAAGATAAGAAATGTTTGAAGATTTATTAGTTTATTATACCTTTAGAGTTGGAGAGTAAAGAAGAAAATACCAAAGCTCTTTGTCTAAACAAAATGGTGCAGAAAGATTAACATATATCATAACCTATGATAACCAGTCAGCATAAACAGGATTCAGAAAGGAATGGTTATATTCCCTAACAGTTACATTCTGAAGTCATGCTTTTTGCCTTAGGGTCCATTATTACAGCCACCTTTTTGTTAATGTTTTCAATCAAGCTCCTTTTCTCACCTTTATTTCCAACCTTCCTCTCACTTTCTAGTTTAGATACAACTCCTAAATACAGCATATAGTTAATTTTAAAATCCAGTCTAGCATATTTTGGGTTTTTTTTTTTTAATTGGATAATCTGGTCCACTTACATTTAATGTAATTGCTGATATGTATTAATTTTAAATCTACCATCTTTTTTTTTCTATTTGTTCTCTTTGTTCTGTTTCAATTTCTTTTCTTGTCTGTTTGGGAATGGTTATTTTTAACTATTAGAACATTATATTTTTTACTTTTTTATATGCTTTGCTTCACTTTTTTTCTTCTATATTTTTAATCATATTTAAATTGCTTCTATTCTTTTGGGATTACTTTAAAAATTGCAATCTTAATCCTTAATTTATTAAACATAGTAATAATTGATACCCTTATCCTCATCCTGGACAATATATGATGTTGGAATACTTTTAGTTCATTAAGTCTCACTCTATATTATATACTGCTATCATTTATTAGATCTAAGTATTAATATTCTTAAGCCCCAGAAGACTAGACATATATTTTGTATAGTTACTTTAGATTTAGCAACATATGTGCTGGTGTCTGGCTCTTTCTTTCTGTCTATGTCTCTGAATTTTTATATGTAATCATGGTGCTTCTGCCTGAGAAACATCATATAGAATTTCCTTTAGTGTTGGTCTGCTTCTGAAAAACTCTTTCAGCTCTTCTTCTCTGAAAGTGTCTTTATTTTGCTTTAATTATTGGAAATTAATTTTACCAAGTATGTAATTCTTGGAGGCAGTTATTTTCTTTCCGCATATTGAAGATATTTGGATTTGATTATTGCTTTTCAGAAGGCAGCCAATTGTCTAACTTTTGCTTATTTGAATATAATCTTCCTTTTTGTCTTCTGTTTTTTTTGTTTATTTTCTGCAGCTTTACTATTCTGTCTTTAGCTATTGATTTCTCTTTATTTATCTTGTTTAACTGGCTGAACTTCTAGAATCTGTTGACTTTTTAGTTTCATTTTGTCTGGAAAACTCTCAAATATTATCTCTTCAATATTAATACTTAGACCTAATAAATGATAACAGCCTTTATTGCCTTTATTTTCTTTCTCTTCGACTTTTGAGCCTCTAACTAAAACTAAGATAGACTGTCTCACTCTGTTTGTTATATTTTTGTGTTTGTGTATTAAATATTTTCTCCTTGTTATATATTCTGAATTTTTTTCTTCTTCCCCATCTCCCTCTTTATTAGTTCTCCTTTCAGTTGTGACTGTTCTTCTGTTAAACTCTTCCATTGTACTCTTAATTTTGGTTGTTTTTTTCTTTTCAAATTTCTATTTGCCTCTCTCTAAATCTATTCTGTCATTTTTTGTTGTTCTCAATTTGTGTGTAAATTTCTTTTCTCCTTCTGCATGATAATTTGACTTTTAATTAACTTTCTAGCTCTGTCCACCTAGAGCCTCCTAATGACAAAATGTTAACTATGTTACTAAGCAATACTGCATATCATAAAAAAGACTCCTGATTGATGGACTACACTTGAACTGGGAAAACTAAGTACCTGGAAGAAACTGGACTTTGAGCTTCTCTGAATGCAGTGGGCCTATAACTCGCATACACCTTGCATGGGATTGGAAACTACTCTGTTAAGTTCTCACAAGAGTTAAAGGCTCCAGGATGGTGCCACATGCACCTTGGCTGTCCCCAGGTAGACAGTGAGGGGTGGAGAGCCAACAGACTATCTCTTGCATACTGTGTGGACTGCTGCTGCAGAGACTGCTCCTGCAGAAATATCGTGTCTGATGCTGCCCTGCTAGCAAGCTATAGTTCTAATCCTATGTCTTTCTGATTAGAGGGGTGCCAGGTATGGCCTCTGAGAGTCTTGTGAACCTGAATGTTAAGTTGAAGCTAAGAAAACATCCAAGTGGGCAAAATTCTTCCAAATTTTTGTTCGTGAATAATGTAGGCATCATTGTTTTGCATTCTTTCTAATATATCTAATATTTGGGGGCTTCCTGGCTGCTTTCATGGCTGGTGTTGAGTGTCTGCAGCTTTTCCAGGCACATGGTGCAAGCTGTCAGTGGATGTACTGTCCTGGGGTCTAGAGGATAGTGGCCCTCTTCTCACAGCTCTACTAGGAAGTGCCCCAGTGGGGACTCTGTGTGGGGGCTCCAACCCCGCATGTCCCTTCTTCACTGACCTAGTAGAGGTTCTCCATGAGGGCTCTGCCCCTGCAGCAAACCCCTACCTGGACATCCAGGCATTTCCACACATCCTCTGAAATCTAGGTGGAGGTTCCCAAACCTCAATTCTTATCTTCTGCACACCTGCAGGACCAACACCACATGAAAGCTGCCAAGGCTTGGGGCTTGCACCCTCTGAAGTCATGACCTGAGCTGTACCTTGGCCCCCAGTAGCCATGGCTGGAGTGGCTGGGACACAGGGCACCAAGTTCCTAGGTCGTACACAGCAGGGTGTCCCTAGGCTTGGCCCACAAAACCAGTTTTTCCTCCTAGGCCCCCAGGCCTGTGATGGGAGGGGCTGCTGTGAAGGTTTCTGACATGGCCTGAAGACATTTTCCCCATTGTTTTTGTGATTAACATTTGGCTTCTCATTACTTGTGCAAATTTCTGCAGGGCTTGAATTTCTCCCCAGAAAATGGGTTTTTCTTTTCTACCACAGAGGCTGCAAATTTTCCAAACTTTTATGCTCTGTCACCTCTTGAACGCTTTGCTGCTTCGAAATTTCTTCTACCAGCTACCCTAAATCATGTCTCTCAAGTTCAAAGTTCCACAGATCTCTAGGGCTGAGGGAAAATGCTGCGTCTCTTTGCTAAAGCATAACAAGAGTCACCTTTGCTCCAGTTCCCAAATAGTTCATTTCCATCTGAGACAACCTCAGCCTGGAGTTTATTGTCCATATCACTATCGGCATTTTGGTCAAAGCCATTCAACAAGTCTGTAGGAAGTTCTGAACTTTCCCACAACTTCCTATCTTCTTCTGAGCCTTCCAAACTGCTCCAACCTCTGCCTGATACTCAGTTCCAAAGTCCCTTCTGCATTTTCAGGTATCTTTACAGCAGTGCTCCACTACGCCATATCAATTTACTGTATTAGTTTATTCTCACCCTGCTGATAAAGACATACCTAAGATTGGGTAATTTATAAAGGAAAGAGGTTTAATTGACTCACAGTTCTGCATGGCTGGGGAGGCTTCAGGAAACTTACAATCATGGTGGAAGGGGAAGCAAACATGTCCTTCTTCACATGGTGGCAGCAAGAAGAAGGGCAGAGCAAAGTGGAGGGAAAGCCTCTTATAAAAGCATCAGATCTCATGAGAAGTCACTCACTATCACAAGAACCGCACGAAGGTAACTGAACCCATGATTCAACCACCTCCCATTGGGTCCCTCCCATGACAAATGGGATTATGGGAACTACAAGATGAAATTTGTGTGGGGACACAGCCAAACCATATCAATAACATATTTAGATGAACCCAAAATGAATGAGAGAGTTGCATCTTCTATGACTCTTCAGTCTGCTGTACATGTTCACCATTTCAAGGTGCTACAAAGGCTTTTTGTGTTTAGCTTTTGTGCGGTCAAAGCCTCAGGTAAAGGAAATGATTAATCACATTAAGTTTGATATTGAATGCTGGCCTGGCACTGAATCTTCCCTGACTTTGAAAGAATAATCCCCTCCCAGTCCTCCACTGACCATCACCTACAACCAAGTCTTCTCTTCCTCCTTTGGCGAATACGATAAAAATTCATATGTGAAAACTGTATTTATTTTATATGTATTACTTACATAAATTTAGTTTGTTTAATCATCTATATGTTTTCGATCTGTTGGGTATCTTGGGTTAATTTTTCTCATGAGGATAACAAAAAAATTTTTTCATTTAACATATTTTCACTTAAGATTTTCAAACATAAAGTCATTAAGGAAATGTTTGTATGCAAGACACACAGATCCAGAAACTGCCAAGAGAGACTCCAGTAAGTTCCATACTTTTAATTTTGCATATAAACTGTCTTCAGGATATACAAAGACTGAGGGAAGAGAGACGCTAATCAGTTATACATTGATTTATGTATTCATTATCAAGCATTTATTATCTGAATGCCTTTGTAAAGCAATATACAAATGGAATAGGAACACGATACATTTACTTCCCTAATTGCAGTATAAGCATCCTCTAAAAAGCTTACACCACAATTAGGGAAGTAAATGTATCATGTATATAATGAATAGACTATAAAACAGAACACATGGGCCAGGGATGGTGGTTTATACCTGTAATTCCAGAACTTTGGGAGGCCAAGAAAGGTAGATCACTTGAGGTCAGAAGTTTGAGACCAGCCTGGCCAACGTCGTGAAACCCCGTCTCTACTAAAAATATAAAAATTTGCCGAGTGTGGCAGCACACCTGTAATTCCAGGTACTCGGGAGCCTGAGGCAGAGGATCCCTTGAACCTGGGAGGTGGAGGTTGCCGTGAGCTGAGACCACGCTCTGCTCTCCAGCCTGGCTTACAGAGCGAGACTCCATCTCAAAAAAAAAAAAGAAAAGAAAAAGCAGTAACACATAATAGGGTCGTCTGTAAAATTAGGAGCAGTAACATAGAGAAGGAGTAATTAGAGTAGGCCAAAAAAAATCGAAAGATCTTCTTGAACAAGATCCTGAAGAAATGTATGAAAACGAGTTGACTCAGGGAATAAGGAAGCACATGAGTGAGTACAGGAGCATCACCTAAATTCCCTTCCCACCATCTCCCCGTCATCTTCTCCCACGTCTCCTAACCAACCTACAGAAATTTAAAAACATTGAATTTTTATCTAAATCCGATAGGGGATGGGCAGAAGAGAATTACTGATTACTCCTTCAGTCAGGATTCATCCTAGCAGTAATTATTTGTAATCTAACAGAAATAAGTTCATTTGACTAAAGCGATAGCTTGGAAATCACTAACATGAAAAAGGAAATGTTTTAGAAAGTATGGATGACATATGTGAATGAAAGAGAAATCACCTCACCCTTAAACTCGCTGGTTTAAGGAAGTGAAGGCCCCACAGATCTGATATACAGATCCCACATGTGAGTTTTCTGAACTGAACCAACTGCCGTCTATCTGCGCTAGTGAGATAGTATTCCCAGCCAAAACAGGGAAAATAATGATATGATCCCAGGAAGTCCTTGCATTCCCAGACTTCTGATTTCATCTGTTTAATATGTCATTGTAGAGAGCAAGAAAAAGCTTCCCCTTCTACCCTCTGAAAGTTTGCTGAATGTGGACTATTGACAAATTAATAAAAAGAAAAAAAGCATACAAAATGTATTTAACATGTATAGCTCAGGGGAATCAAAGGAGGATGATTACCCAATAACCCAGTAAGGTCCGAGTGTTTATATACCCTTCCTCATAGGGAAAGGGGAGACGAAGGGTAGAGCAGTAAATGGTTTTCATGGGGAATGAATGAACCCAAAGAACAATGATCTGGGACAAAGTTCCTATGGGCCCTGGGGTAGGTGGCCAGATGGTGAAGGGCAGAACTGTGAACAAAGGTTGTTTTATTATGCAGATAAAGCCTCTCAGGTTCTCTCTCTCAGCTGCACTTGGAGGAATACATGAAAGGTCTATCAGGGCAAGGTGAGGGCTCCTAGTTTCTTCTCCTTTGGGTAATCTTTCCTGGTTATTTGATGAGATTCCTGGGGAGGGCGTTTTAAGACAATTGCATTTCTATTTTATTTTATTTTATTTTATTCTTTTAGATGGAGTCTTGCCCTGTCGCCCAGGCTGGAGTGCAGTGATGCAATCTCAGTTCACTGCAACCTCCACCTCCCAGGTTCAAGTGATTCTCCTGCCTCAGCCTCCCGAGTAGCTGGGATTACAGGGACCCACCACCACATCCAGCTAATTTTTTGTATTTTTAGTAGAGATGAGGTTTCACCATGTTGGCCAGGCTGGTCTCAAACTCTTGGACTTAAGTGATCCGCCCACCTCAGCTTCCCAAAGTGCTAGGGTTACAGGCATGAGCCACCATGCCCAGCCGACAATTTGCATGTCTTTTGGAAAGAATCTTTCTTAGACAAGGAAGCTCCAGAGAGAGTCCCTGCTGGTGCTTCAGGAAAGTAAGAGGACGGGGGTGAGGTGTAGGTAAGGGTGGGGAGAGGTCAGAGAAAGTTACCTGGAGGCCGCTTCTTTAGTTCAGCATGTCAAAGTGCCGTATTTTGGGGTATCATTTTCTGAGCCCCAGCAGCATCACAGGCCATAGTTCCTAAAACTGTAGAGACAGCACTGAAGACTGCCGTGTTAGAAACATGGACATAGTTCATTTCCATCTGAGACAGCCTCAGCCTGGACTTGATTGTCCATATCATCATCAGCATTTGGTCAAAGCCGTTCAGCAAGTCTCTAGGCAGTTCCGAACTTTCCCACATCTTCCTGTCTTCTCGGGGTATTGTTTAGACGTCTCTGAAGTGAAAAGAGCCAAGACTTGGATCTAGAAGTCAGTGGTAGAATGGGAAAAACTCTAGTTGTAACTTAGAAACCACCTCCGTTCTCCCCGGGTTAGCATTTGTCATTGTTTATTCAGGCTGCTGCTAAGGGATTCTATTCAAGCCTCTGTGACTCAGCAGTGGGCAGAAACGGAGCTAGTCCCCTTCCTTCTAGGCTAATGTTCAAAAGAAAACCTTGCCACAAACTATGCGTTACACCTACCTTACAATATCTTCATGGAGTCAGGTGAGGAGGGAGGCCAGAGGATCGTCTCAAATGCTAACAATGTCCTGAACAGGGTCTTTATTGAGCTCTACCCTAGTATTGTAAATTAGAGTCGTAAGAAGAACTGTCCCCCCTTGTCCCTTTTGACCGCAAGAAGCCTGTACTCACCCCCTGAAGAGCCAGAAGATGTACAATATCTGCTACTTCTACCAAATGCTAAGACACTGTGAGGATATAATGCTTTATTTTATTTTTATTTATTCATTTATTTAGAGACAGAGTCTTACTCTGTCACCCAGGGTGAAGTGCAGTGGTGCAATCATGGCTCCCTGCAGCCTCAAACTCCTGGGCACAGTGAACCTCCTGCCTCAGCCTCCCAAGTAGCTGGGATTATAGCCATGAGCCACCGGGCCAGGAATGCTTGCTTTCTTTTCTTTTTTCTTTTCTTTCCTTTTTTTTTATTTTATTCTTTCTTTCTTTCCTTCCTTCTTTCTTTCTTCCTAGCTTCCTGCCTTCCTGCCTTTCTTTTGTGAGACAGAGTCTCTCTCCGTCACCCAGGCTGGAGTGCAGTAGCAGTCTCCGTTCACTGCAACCTCTGCCTCCCAGATTCAAGCAATTATCCTGCTTCAGCCTTCCGAGTAGCTGAGACTACAGATGCATGCCACCAAGACTGGCTAATTTTTGTATTTTTTAGTAGAGACCAGGTTTCACCATTGGCCAGGCTGGTCTTAAACTCCTGACCTCATGATCCATCCTCCTCAGCCTTCCAAAGTGCTGGGATTACAGACGTGAGCCACTGCACCCAGCCAACAGTGCTTCATTTCCTGACTCTCTCTCTACACCCCTGCTGCAAAGAACTAATTTTCCCCAAAGACGACTTGACTTTGACTAATTTTAGCCCCTTCTTCTTCCACATGATAAAGCAGCTAATTGCATGACAGAGGATTGCTGAGTTACAAGTGTAGAGGAAAGCCTATTCAAGGGCAATTAGCAATAATTCTGTTTCTGTTAAACCTTATAATTTTTCTGTCACTACTGCACAGAACTAGACAGGGAGCTACTTTGTGTCTCACTGCACCATCTACTAATTTTTTGACCCAGAGGAAGTAACTTGACTCCTTGTAGTTTTATCTCAAGTACTAAACTGAGTCAACAGTAAGATGTTCTCATCTAAGTAAAACGTTGAAACGCTGGAGTGTTCCAGGCTTGTTTAAATGGATGGAAAACACACACACACATTCTCTGTCTCTCTCTCTCTCTCTCTCTCTCTCTCTCTCTCTTACTCTATCTTTCTGATAAGTTTTGTTTTCACCTCTTGCTAAGAACCAGTCTAGAGTTGACTGGAGGAAGAGAAACTAAGTTGTGGTGACAAAGAACAAGACTATGAGTAAGGATCAGTCTTACCCTTATAGACTGGACAAACCCCTAAGAAACAAAATCACTGTGCAAAACCTTTCAGGCAACGCGCAGTGGCTCACACTTTTAATCCCAGCACTTCAGGAGGCCAAGGCGGGGGATCACTTGAGCCCAACAGTTCAAGGCCAACCGGGGCAACATAAGAAGACCTTGACTCTACAAAAAATACAAAAATGAGCAGAGCATGGTGGTGCATGCCTGTAGTCCCAGCTACTCAGGAGGCTGAGGTAGGAGGATCGCTTGAGCACAAGAGGTCAATGCTGCAGAGAGCCATGATCATGCCACTGCACTGCAGCCTGAGTGACAGAGCAAAACCCTGTCTTTAAAAAATTTTTTTCAAGGATAGAACCACTGCACATGCTCTTTCTGATCCCCCAAAGTGTAAGATGTTCATGCAAATGACTATCGCAGGACAGTCTTGCTGAGTCCACCAGCCCACAGCTACCCAAGCCCTAGGAGTTACGTGAGTTGAGAGCTTTTCAAGGTTCAGAGAAACTGATCTGACTCCCACAAACCTTGACCACAGAGTAAAGGTTATTAATTGCCTGGATTATGTGCTGGAGGAACTGTAGGCAGGAGCATTAGCTACATCATTAGAGTGGAAGCTTCTGGTTGATGTAGTATTACTTTGTAAAGCACTTCAGTCAAATCCACTTACAGAGAAGTTTCTCACTGCTACGTGAATCTGCTTCCTCCCACAGGTCATTACAGGAACAATGATCGCCACCCTTATTCATTCACTAACCCCCAAGAATATTGAGAGACAGAAAGAACTGTTTCACCAAGAGTAAAATTGTTAGAAATTCTGGACTATGCTGTCATAAAGGAGGTCATTTGTTTTGTACATATGTCCAATGTTGAAAGAATTCGTCATATATGTGTACATTCAGCCATATGCATGTGCACGCACACACACACTCTGCAGACAATCAGCATCTTCATAGATAGATTTGCCAGAGTTGAAATACTTTGAGGAAGAAGATGATAACATAGAGTGGCTACAGAAAAATATCTACACATTAGGAACCTACAACCATGAATTTTTGGTAATAATTCTGTCGCCACTGCCTGCAACCTGAAAGTGGTGAATGAATTCTCTAAAGATTTCATCCTGGTGGTGATTTTCATACTTTCTCATACAAAACATGCATGGTACGCTGTTAGAAAAATTACTAAAAAATAGAAATACAATATTCACAAGTAACTGTGTTTCTGTTATTTGTAACAGAAATATCACTAATCCAAACATATGAGATGATACAACTAAAGGAGTAGTTAGAATAAAAAAGAGACTCTTACATTCCTATGTTAGAGGCAAAGAAAGGTTAACATTAACAGCCTAAGCATGGGACTTGAGAAATTAGAAAAAGAACAGAATAGAACCAAATAAAGGAAAAACAAGATAAAAATAGAGCAAAAGTGATTAAAATAGAAAAGCCAAGATACAATAAATAGAATCTACAAAGTCTAAGGTTAATTCTTTAAAAAGACTAATAACTGGCCGGACATGGTGGCTCATGCTTGTAATCCCAGCACTTTGGGAGGCTGAGGGGGACAGATCACCTGAAATTGGGAGTTCAAGACCAGACTGGCCAACATGGTGAAACCCCATCTCTACTAAAAATACAAAAATTAGCTGGGCATGGTGGCAGGTGCCTGTAATCCCAGCTACTCGAGGGACTGAGGCAGGAGAATTTCTTGAACCTGTGAGGCAGAGGTTGCAGGGAGCCAAGATTGTGACACTGCACTTCGGCCTGGGTGACAGAGCTAGACTCTGTCTCAAAAAAAAAAAAAAAAAAAAGTCTAATAACTTTGAAAAGCTTCTGGTGACATTTACAAATGCACATTTATAAATCTTAAGCACAAGACATTGACAAACCAAATCCATCAATATCTTGTAACATATAATAAATCATGCTGAAATTAAATTTACTTGGGAATTTGAGTTCTTTAACAGCAAGAATCTAAAAATGTAATTAGCCACATTAATAAATTTAAAGAGTAAAACTATATTAGGATCTCAGTTTATAGAGAATAAGCATTCAATAAAATTAACATCCATTTATAATTTAGGTAAGTAAGAAATAAGACATCATTTTTTCCTGTAAAAAAAAAATGTCTACCAAAATCCTACAGAAAATCACTGTATAGGTGTTGGAAAGAAGAAATTTATTCATTCATTCATTCATTCATTCATTCATTTTGACACAGAGTCTCACTGTGTCACCCCGGCTGGAGCGCAGTGACCACTGCAACCTCCACCTCCTGCGTCCAAGCAATTCTCCTGCCTCAGCCTCCTGAGTAGCCGGGATTACCACCACGCCCGGCTAATGTTTGTATTTTTAGTAGAGATGGGTTTCACCATGTTGGCAAGGCTGCTTTCAAACTTCTGACCTCAGGTGATCCACCTGCCTCAGACTTCCAAAGGGCTAGGATTACAGGCATGAGTCACCATGCCCAGTCAAAAGGAAGAAATTTAAAGCTCTAAACATTTGCAGAAAATAGGAATGTGTGCAAAGAAGACATAAAAAATTTTGTAAAATAATCTAAAAAAATTTAAAGACTTTAGTAAGGTATCTGGATATAAAATCAATGCTCCCTAAATCAGTTGTGTTTCCGTTCTATCATAAACAAACATTTAGACTTGAATTAGCAAAGACACACACACACACACACACACACACACACACACACCCCTAGAAAGAAATCCTGCAAGATTTACACAGGGCATTTATGAAGAAAACTATGCAAATTATGGGAAATTATTAAGAAAGACCAAATAATTGAATAGAAATACTTTGTTTATGGTTTGGGAGACTCAGTGTCATAAAGTATAAATCCTCTTCAAATCTGTTACATATTCAGTGTAAATCTGATCTAAATCCCAACAAATATTAAGAAATGTGACAACTTGATTCAATGTGTACCTTAATGAGCAAAAATCCACGAATAACTATGAAAATCCTGAGATGAATAAGGAGATTGCACTACCATATATAAAGATGTATTATACAGCTACAGTGTTAAGACAATGTGGTATTGAGACAAAGACAAGCAAATTGCTGGTGAAATAGCACACGTGCTAGAAAGACAAACACATATATGTGAAACTTTGTGATAGAACTGTCAGTTCATATCAAAAAGAGGATGATTAGGTTTTTTAAATGGTGCTGGGACAATCGGTTATACATATGGGGAGAAAAGAAATTAGATACTTACCTCACATCACCTACAAATATGGATTTAAGACTTAAATGTAAAAGGCAAAACTCTAATACTTTTAGAAGAAAATCCTTGGAATCAGCAAAGATTTCATAAGCAAGACAAAATACCAATCATAACATAAAATACTGACAAATTAAACCACATCAAAATTAAGAACTTTTATATATGAAAAGACAACAAAAAGTCAGATGAGTTGAAAATCAGGAAAAAATAATTTCAACAGAAGTAAGCCATGAGGGCTTGTATGAGGCTAAATTTTTAAACCTTTATAAACCAATAAGAAGACAAAAGTGTATACAATGAACAAAATAAAAGCCACAAACAGATATTTCATGGAAGAAAGTACATAAATGGTAAATTAACATATGAAAAAGCTGTCAACTTCATTAGTAATCAGGGAAATCTAAACCAAGACTACTATAGAGTATTTTTTTATAACTACAAAAATGGAGATGGGGACTAAGAAGTCTTCTTGTAGTATATAAACCAAAAATTAAATTCGAAGGTCCTCCAAGAATCTGAATGGACCCCTACTCAAGGGCATTCCAAAGCTAACCTGAAACACTAGTTCAGGCCATGATGGGAAGGGGGAGCTGAACATGCCCCATCATATCCTCCTCCCTTTAAAAATTACTAATAGAACAGACTCTTTAAGTCTGATAAAAAAAACATTTACAATCTACTCTCTCTAAAGTCTGCTGCTTGGACACCTGGAGGCTTCATCTGAATGATAAAACCTTGGTGTCCACAACTTCTTATCACAAGCAAGACATTCCTTTCTATTGATAATAACCAATTGCCAATCAGAAAATCTTTGAATCTGTCTGTGACTTGGAAGCCACCCCACCCCTACCTGCTACTTCCAGCTGTTCTGCCTTTCCAAACTGAATCGATGTCCATTTTACATGTATCGATTGATGCCTTATGTCTCCATAAAATGTATAAAACCAAGGTGCATCCTGACCATCGTGGGTGCATGTTCTCAGGATCTCCTGAGGGCTGTGTCACGGGCCATTGTTCACTCATATTTGGTTCAAAATAAATCTCCAAAATTTTACAGAGTTTGACTCTTTGTTGACAAATACTAAGTGTTGACAAAGAATTTAATGACAGAAATCCTCATATCCTATTAATGGCAGGGCAAAGTAGTATAGCCGTGTAGAAATTAGCTTGGCATCGTCTTATAAAATTAAACACTTAAACATCTATAACATCTTTTTTTCTTTTAGTAGTTTTTAAAGATTTTGCAGCTACATTGTCTTCTCACTTGCATTATTTCCAGCAAGAAATCTGATGTTTTCTTTGTTTCTCTGTGTGTAGCATGTCTTTTTTTCCTCTGATCACTTTTGAGATTTTATCTTCATCACAAATTTTCAATAATTTGATTATTATATCCTTATGCTGTTTTCTTCATGGTTTTTGTTGTTTGGGGGGTGTTTTGATTTGTTTTTCTGCTTGGGGTTCATTGAGAATCTTGGATTTGTAAATTTATAGTGTAGGGGAGACAAAATAATTTTTCTTCTACCCTCTGAGTTCTCAGCTAGGACCTTAATAAACCTTAATAACAAAAGACAGATTAACAAGAGAAAAACAGATACTCAGGGAAAAATGAATAACTCTCAAAGAGGTGGCCTAGAATTTTCACTTCTGTAGCATCTTCAACTAAAAGATAGAAAGACGGTGTTGGGAAAGCCAGTTATGGGGAAATGTTCAGGAAAGGCAAACAAGAGTAAGGTTTATTATGCAGATTTAAATTGGTACTTTCTACATTGATAAAAGCCTTTGTGATTTAGTCCTCCTTCTTTTCCTAGCACAAAGAGGGAGATAACCTTACAAATGGAGATTTCCTTTAAAAATGTAAATTTCCAGCCACGGTAGTGGCTCACCCCTGTAATCACAGAACTTTGGGAGGCTGAGGTGGGCAGATCACCTGAGGTCAGGAGTTCCAGACCAGCCTGACCAACATGATGAAACCCTACCTCTACTAAAAATACAAAAATTAGCCAGGTGTGGTGGCACATGCCTGTAATCCCAGCTACTTGGGAAGCTGAGGCAGGAGAATCACTTGAACCTGAGAGACAGAGTTGCACCAATGAGCTGAGATCACACCGCTGCACTCCAGCCTGGGTGACAGAGCAAGACTCTCTCAAAAAAAAAAAAAAAAAAATGTAAATTTCCCTTAAAGAAGAGTAACTTCTACTGTGTTTTTAGAATTCTTCAGTGTCTACTGTTTTTCAAAATAATCAGCTCAAAATCATCCTTATACCAAAAAGTCATATTTAGGGTGGCATATTCTTGTCTCCTACAAGTTTTCATCAAGTTTGAAAACATTTTGGCCATTCTTTGTTCAAATATTTTTTCTGTCTGTTACCAGAAAGCTGTCCCAATCCAGAGTCCAAGAGAGGGTTCTTGGATCTCATGCAAGGAAGAATTTGGGGTGAGTCCATAAAGTGAAAGCAACTTTATTTAAGAAAGCAAAGGAGTAAAGAATGGCTACTCCATAGGCAGAGCAGCCCCAAGGGTTGCTGGTTGGCTATTTTTATGGTTATTTCTTGATAATTTGCTAAACAAGGGGTGGATTATTCATGAGTTTTCCAGGAATGATGAGTAATTCCAGGAACTGANCTCTTATCACAAGCAAGACATTCCTTTCTATTGATAATAACCAATTGCCAATCAGAAAATCTTTGAATCTCTCTGTGACTTGGAAGCCACCCCACCCCTGCCTGCTACTTCCAGCTGTTCTGCCTTTCCAAACTGAATCGACGTACATTTTACATATATCAATTGATGCCTTATGTCTCCATAAAATGTATAAAACCAAGGTGCATCCTGACCATCTTGGGTGCATGTTCTCAGGATCTCCTGAGGGCTGTGTCACGGGCCATTGTTCACTCATATTTGCCTCAAAATAAATCTCCAAAATTTTACAGAGTTTGACTCTTTTTGTTGACAAATACTAAGTGTTGACAAAGAATTTAATGACAGAAACCCTCATATCCTATTAATGGCAGGGCAAAGTAGTATAGCCGTGTAGAAATTAGCTTGGCATCATCTTATAAAATTAAACACTTACACATCTATAACATCTTTTTTTCTTTTAGTAGTTTTTAAAGATTTTGCAGCTACATTGTCTTCTCACTTGCATTATTTCCAGCAAGAAATCTGATGTTTTCTTTGTTTCTCTGTGTGTAGCGTGTCTTTTTTTCCTCTGATCACTTTTGAGATATATCTTCATCACAAATTTTCAATAATTTGATTATAATATCCTTATGCTATTTTCTTCATGGTTTTTGTTGTTTGGGGGGTGTTATGATTTGTTTTTGTGCTTGGGGTACATTGAGAATCTTGGATTTGTAAATTTATAGTGTAGGGGAGACAAAATAATTTTTCTTCTACCCTCTGAGTACTCAGCTAAGCCCTTAATAAACCTTAATAACAAAAGACAGATTAACAAGAGAAAAACAGATACTCAGGGAGAAATGAATAACTCTCAAAGAGGTGACCTAGAATTTTCACTTCTGTAGCATCTTCAACTAAAAGAAAGAAAGAACGGTGTTGGGAAAGCCAGTTATGGGGAAATGTTCAGGAAAAGCAAACAAGAGTAAGGTTTATTATGCAGATTTAAATTGGTACCTTCTACCTTGATAAAAGCCTTTGTGATTTAGTCCTCCTTCTTTTCCTAGCACAAAGAGGGAGATAACCTTACAAATGGGGATTTCCTTTAAAAATGTCAATTTCCAGCCACTGTGGTGGCTCACCCCTGTAATCACAGAACTTTGGGAGGCTGAGGTGGGCAGATCACCTGAGGTCAGGAGTTCCAGACCAGCCTGACCAACATGATGAAACCCTACCTCTACTAAAAATACAAAAATTAGCCAGGTGTGGTGGCACATGCCTGTAATCCCAGCTACTTGGGAAGCTGAGGCAGGAGAATCACTTGAACCTGAGAGGCACAGTTGCATCAATGAGCTGAGATTATACCGCTGCACTCCAGCCTGGGCGACAGAGCAAGACTCTCTCTCTCAAAAAAAAAAAAAAGGTAAATTTCCCTTATAGAAGAGTAACTTCTACTGTGTTTTTAGAATTCTTCAGTGTCTACTGTTTTTCAAAATAATCAGCTCAAAATCATCCTTATACCAAAAAGTCATATTTTAGGGTGGCACATTCTTGTCTCCTACAAGTTTTCATCAAGTTTGAAAACATTTTGGCCATTCTTTGTTCAAGTATTTTTTCTGTCTGTTACCAGAAAGCTGTCCCAATCCAGAGTCCAAGAGAGGGTTCTTGGATCTCATGCAAAGAAGAATTTGGGGTGAGTCCATAAAGTGAAAGCAACTTTATTTAAGAAAGCAAAGGAGTAAAGAATGGCTACTCCATAGGCAGAGCAGCCCGAAGGGTTGCTGGTTGGCTATTTTTGTGGTTATTTCTTGATAATTTGCTAAACAAGGGGTGGATTATTCATGAGTTTTCCAGGAATG
>NW_016108146.1:354638-362255 GCF_001604975.1 Cebus imitator
TTTTGTATTTTTAGTAGAGACGGGGTTTCACCATGTTGACCAGGATGGTCTCGATCTTTTGACCTCGTGATCCACCCGCCTCGGCCTCCCAAAGTGCTGGGATTACACGCTTGAGGCACCGCGCCCGGCCGCGTTTTCTTTTTTATTTGTTTTTCCCCTGTGATAGACAGACTCAGAGTCTGTGAGGCCAGAAGCTGACATCCTGCATTCCTATTTAGAATGAATTTATTTATTTATTCATTTATTTAGAGACGGAGTCTTGCTCTGTCGCCCAGGCTGGAGTGCAATGCCACGACCTCAGCTCACTGCAACCTCTGCCTCCCTGGTTCAAGCGATTCTTCTTGCCTCAGCCTCCTCAGTAGCTGGGACTACAGGAGCGTGCCACCACACCCTGCTAATTTTTGTATTTTTAGTAGAGACAGGGTTTCACCATGTTAGCCAGGATGGTCTCAATCTCCTGACCTCGTGATCCGCCCATCTCGGCCTCCCTAAGTGCTGGGATTACAGGCGTGAGCCACCATGCCCAGTGTGAAGAGCTTTCATTTCATTTCCGATGATAGCTATTTTTAGAAACACAAAGTACATAAACATTTTAACGGTTTTCCCATCCTTCTCCTCTTGCTGCTGTGATACAGGAACAAAATCAAAATGGAGTGACCTTGCTATCTACAGAAAGATGAAAACTGCATATGTAAAAGTAAACAGACTGAGATTTACTAGTTGATCACTTAAAAGCGTAGGAAAGAATCTCAAGGGCACATAGGAAAATAGGCAAAGGGCTTGATAGACATGTTTGTGACAGCACAAAAAGGTGAGGTCAGGGGAAGAGGAGATGGACGAGGTCATCCCAAATTGAAACAACTTGTAAAAGATACATTATAATACCACCAGAAATTTACTGTAAAAGTTCCTATAAAATCATAGATGAGAATTTCTAAAAATAAAAGATCGAGTAGTAAGAATAACTAAGAATAAAAAATTAATGAGTTATTAATGGAAATTTAAAATTGAACCACTGGGTAACTTTTTATAATGAATGGTAGTTGAAGAAAAACTTCAGATAATCTTTATGTGAGTCTTTGAAAAACACTTCAAGCATTAGCAAATATGTGAAAGTAGTATATTTCACCTAAGAGCTGTTAAAACAGTATACAAAACATATTAAGCAAAATTGTGCTATAGAAAACTACTTATATGCAATTCTTTACCGAAAATTTAGTAAATACATTTGAGTAGTTTCTAAAACACACAGTCATCAAAGAAGGAATTGAGTAGGAAATAAAGCACTGCTGTTTTTTACTCACAGAGATTAAAATAAAATAAATTATTGCTCAATTCTATATGAAGCTTAAATTATCTTAGCATTGTTTGTTTACTCTGTCACCCAGGCTGGAGTGCAATGGCACAATCACAGCCCACTGCAGCCTCAACCTCCCAGACTCAAGCAATCCTCCTGTCACAGCCTCCCCAGTTAGCTGGGACCGCAGGCATGAACTACCACGCCCGGGTAATTCTTTTTATTTTTAGTAGAGATGGGATTTCTCCATGTTGCCCAGTCAGTTCAAATTCCTGGGCTCAAGCGATCCACACACCTTGGCCTCCCAAAGTGTTGAGCTTGAGCTTATAGGAATGAGCTACTGCACCCAGCCTATCTTATCTTTTAAAAAACATATCAAATAATTATTCATAAATCATTTGCTGTAGCAGAGAAGACAGCAATTTTTGTTAAAATTGGCAAATAAGACTTTGCATCTACCCTTGAGAAAGCTGTATTTGTAAAGTGATTTTTTTTTTTTTTTTTTGAGACTTTCCCTCTTGTTGCTCAGGCTGGAGTGCAATGGCGCATTCTCGGCTCACGGCAACCTCCGCCTCCTGGGTTCAAGTGATTCTCCTGTCTCAGCCTCCCAAGTAGCTGGGATTACAGGCATGTGCCACCACGCCCGGCTAATTTTTTGTATTTTTAGTAGAAACAGGGTTTCACCATGTTGGCCAGGAAGGTCTCGATCTCTTGACCTCGTGATCCATCCGCCTCAGCCTCCCAAAGTTCTGGGATTACAGGCGTGAGCCACCGCGCCTGGCCTGTAAAGTGATTTTTTAAAAAAGGAAGCCTATGAGTATGATGGCATTATAAAAGTATCAGTATAAAAAAAAGAGAGAAAATAACAATATATGCATAAAAAAAGGATCAGCATATGGGAATACAAATGTCATATATGGATGTAAATTCTCCTAATGGCTCTTGTAAGCATCATGATTTTTTTCCATCCATTTTTATTTTAGGTTCTGAGGTTCATGTGCGAGATGTGCAGGTTTGTTGCGTAGGTGAATGTGTGCCATGGTGATTTGCTGCACAGATCAACCCATCACCTAGGTATTAAGCCCAGCATTTATTACCTGTTCTTCCTGATACTCTCACTCACCTCGCCCCACCCAACAAGCCGCAGAGTGTTGTTCCCCCACCATGTGTCCACGTTCTCATCGCTCAGCTCCGCTTATAAGTGAGAACAGAGCTAAAGACATACCCAAGGCAAGAAAACAGAAAAAAATTATAATATGTGAGAAGAGAGCATGATTTTCATTGTCCATCAAATGCTAGAAAACTGCTCTGCGTGCATTCTATGTTTGCTCCATTTTTCTAGCTCTTCTCACATGAATTTAAACCTCCATCAATGGCTATTTCCTCAACATTTGGAAACAACAGCTATTTATTGGAAAAACAAAGTAGTTTATCCTTCCAGGTTATAGATCTTACATTCCCCTTACACAACAATCCTCATTCCCTCATATTATCTTGGTCAATGAAATGATTTCACTTATTTTTCAAGGAAGCAGCTATTTTCCTACAAAGCAGGAATTGTAAGGGATGGGGTGGGCACTGTTCTACTCCCTTGGTGAGTACATAAAGGAAATCAAACTGTCTGGTTTTGAATCCTGCTTCTGCTTTTCACAACCTTGGACAAATTACTGATCTCCTCTTTCACTAGATGTATTATTTGTAAAATGCAGATACTATTGTCTACTCACAGATTATTGTGAGGCTTAAATAAGAAAACATGCATCAAGTGTATTTGTCTGGCATGTAATAAGCACTCTAAAATTTTTTCAGTGATGAGGACAATGATCACAGACAATCTGATAGCATCTTATCCAAAGTAAAAAAATGTACATTTCCTTTGAGTAAGCACTGCTGATTCTAGGAATGTGTTCCAAGGAAGCAGTAAGTCAAATGTTTAAAGGTAGACACGGGACTATCAATGGTAGTAAACAGTCTTTTTTACTGATCATACAGTAAAAAATTAAATATAACCTACATGTTCATGAACAGAAGTTGATGAAATAAATTATGGTACATGCATGCAGTTGAAAACTTTGGAGACAAAATAGTAAAATAATTAACAAATACAGGCTTTGAACATAAATTTCAACAAGCTAAGGCTTCTCTCATCTCTTCAGAACACCTGATTCTTCCCAGCCTGTCTTCCTTGCTTTTCATTTGCATCAGTCAGCTATTGTTTGTGTAACAATCTTAATATCTCAGTGGCACATAATGGTAAGCGTTTAGCTCTCACTCACAGGTTTGCAGGGCAGGTGAGGCAGCTGCACGTCAAGCTACAATGTCCAGGGCAGTTCTGCCTCGTACTGGGGCTGGCTAGCTAAAACATGATCCTGTCTCAGCAATCGCAGGAGAACAAGAGGGTGAGAGATAATGTGTGAAGCTTCCTTCCTAAGTGCTAAGTTTGAAATTAGCACCATGTCGTTTTCATTCATATTTCACCGGCCAATGAAAGCTGCATGATGAGCCACTGTCAAGAGTCAGAGAGGTACATTTATGAGGCTGTGGAGAGAGTGTCGATTCAGGGAGAGGTGAGAACCTGGGGCCAGTATGTCAACCTACAGCATGATTTGCCATCAGTTTTCATTCTCTGCCAGTAGGATTGCCACCCAAGTCTCTCTGCACTCCCGCTTTGTTCAGCTCTCTCTCTTACCACAGCTAAAAGTCTTTTTATAGGGTTACAAGTCTGTCTCAGAAACCACCTCAGTTTAGCGGCACAGAGCTCCCCACTTGTACTCTGAAACTCTCTTCTTGAGGATATTCCTATCCATGTACAAGAGTTATTTTTTTCCTCTATAGCATCCACATTAAACATTTAATTTCCTTGGATTTAGCCAAAATAAACACTCCAAATTCATGACATCTTTCAGGAAGAGAGTTTGTTTTCTTTTTTAACAAAAATGGGAGATTGATCCTGTCTGTGTTCCCCAGAGGAGCAGAGGGTGGTTTGTATTAGGGCAGTTCTCATAGATGAGTAACTTTTCCCATGGCCTCATAGAGGCTGACATAGAAACTTCTGGATTTGAATGATCATTTGGCAACATTACCCAGGCATTGAACCAATTTTTAAAAGTGAGGTTTTGCCATATTCTAACCCTAAGAAACAGAAATGGTAGAAGGAAAAGATAATCAGAATAGAAGGTCAATAAAACTTCAGCCTTTTCCCTGGATTCTGAGAGTTCATAACCTAAAAGTCAGAGCTTCAAACTGGGAGAGGTGGGCTAAGAGGTATGAGAATTGGGGAAACCATGTTTCATGAATTCAAGATGTATTTCTCAAAAAAGGAACATGATGAAAATGTTCAGAAGAGGCAATTTCCTTTCTCTTTTCTACTTTGGCTCCGGAGCCCCCAGCAGAACCTCTTCAATATCTGACATGTTACAGATTTCACTGCTCCCACCAGCTTGAAGATAACATGTGGTTCTTGACAGTTCTGCTCCTTTGGGGTAAGTTGGACTCAGAGCGGATGGTTAGAAGGGTACAGGCTGTGGCTGTGGGGAGTCAAGGGTTTTGTCTTGCTGTGGTAACTCTGGGTAGAATTCCTGAGTCTGGAGACAGCTGTGTCTGTGCTTCCATGGTTTATCAGAGCTTATTTTATCAAAAGGACGGGAAGGGAGGCCCTGAGGAGCATTAAGTCTGGAAGCACCACAGTAACGTTTCATTGATCACCATCTGCAGCTTGTTCAGTTCTGTTAGTGTTGTATTTGACCGGAGCGTAGAAAGTTATCACAAGACAAAAGTATGCCAGATTGCAGGGTCATTTATTATGCCGGCGACCACAGAGGACTCACATCTCTCCAACCTGCGGCCGCAACAGGAGGGTGCCACGATTTTTTTATACCCAAAAAACCACCTTGGGTTTGGGGGTGAGGGGCAGGGATGGGGATGAAAAGGCTTCAGACATTCCGAGGGCTAGTGGATTCTGTAAATTACCTCCTGGGCAGAGATGAGGGTGGGGGTCTCCGGGCATTCCAAGGGCCAGGGGACTTTTGTCATTCCGTTTGTTACTTAAGTGGTTTACAGAAGTCAAGATAAACATTTGTTTACACATTATCTGGTTAAGGTGGAAATCACAGACCTTAGTTACTTATTACAAGTCACAGGAGCCAGGATGGAACTAGCTTGGGCTGCTTAGTCTGGCAATTGCTGGTAAGCAAAGGCTAGCAATTCTGGCAGTTACTGATAAGAAAAGGTAAGCAGCTTTACATAGTTTTGAAGAACAAACTAGCAGTTCTATTTACAGAGGCCAACGACAGTAGTTATTGTAAGGAGAATGGGGCAGCCATTTCAACTTATCTAAAAACAGTTTTGCATTTTATAAAATAGTTTTGCTCTGGTTCTGGCTCTAGGCCAGCACAATATCACATTAGTACTTAATTTTGAGAAAGGGAATAGAAACTCAAAAGACCTAAGCTGATCCCTCAGAGTCTACATTAATTCTGTCTTCCAAATTCTCTCTTCTTCATCATTTTCCCTGGACCAACTGGTATCTTTATTCTCTGATCTCTTGCAGTTCCATTTGATGGGCAAGTGGGTGAGTGATCTCCAGCTCTGCTTCTATGCCATTTTTCTACTTCCAAAGGATGGGTCCTATTAACCTGAAGAAGAGCATATAGGGAAAGCAGAGAAAGGAGAAAGATTTACAAATTATGCAAAATCTCCCATGTTCAGACTATGATTTTCATAAGAACTGTGATTTTTAAGATCTCATTTGAAAGTTTTCTGAATGAGCTCTTTCCTCTAAATGAAATGCCTAAATGTCTATATAACAGCAGGAAAGGGCCAGAATTGCACAAATGGGATGTTGGGAAACCAGTACCCTTTACAAGAAAGATGAGTGGGTTTTTTTCCTCCTCAGAAAGAGCCAGGCAAGTACTGAAGGTTTCAAAGAGAAGAGTTTCAACCTCCGTTTCCAGTGCAGAAGCTGCTGACCTGCGCTGTACTCTCAGAGACAGTGTAGCTCAGAGGATAAGGAAAACAGCTTGTCCAAGTCTAAAAGCCTGCTTCATTGCTCCCAGCAGAAAAACCTACATCAGTAATTTAATCCTCAGGAGCCCCAAATTCCCAACACCCAGATGAGGATTTAATAACACGGGCAGAAGTCTCTGCAGCAGGAGTTGAACACTCTTAAAGGCTGGCTTTTGTAGGTTTCCACTCGCCTGTTTTTCAAATAAATCTAAATATGTATTTTTCCCTTGTGCCATCCACAAAAAGCCTTACCAGTTGCCTAGAGCCCTCCCTTTTACTCCACTTGATCTTTTTCTTTTTCTTCTTTTAATCTCCAGGTAGACCCCACAAAGGCAGTGATCACTTTGCAGCCACCACGGGCCAGCGTGTTCTAAGAGGAAACTGTAATATTACAGTGTGTGGGGCCGCATGTGCCTGGGAACAGCGCCACACAGTGGTTTCTCAACGGTACAGCCACTCAGACCTCGACCCCCAGCTACAGCATCATCTCTGCCAGTGTCAACGACAGTGGTGAATACAGGTGCCAGACAGGTCTCTCAGTGCTAAGTGACCCCGTGCAGCTGGAAGTCCACAGAGGTAAGTATGACTTGGACCAGGAGGGCTGGAAACCACAAGGTCTTCCTCTGTGTTCTCTCCTTTCTGGACGCCAGATACATGTGTGTCGATTTATCTTACTGCAGGTCTCAGCTCTCTGTACCTACCAGGTGTTTAAATCAGTATACTCAAAACATTACAGCAGGGTCCTTAAACTGCGTACCGACAGTAATTCAGCTGGACCAGCTCTAAGTAGGGTGTCTAGAGTAAGACTTAGGCCCTGAGATTGTATTATTATTCCAAATGTATGCTTGCACATAGTAAATAATAATAATTCAAACAAATGGGCAATGAGGAACAATGAATTATCTGCCTCCTACCCCAGAACCCTAGGTCTGCAGTCACCTTCCACAGAAAAACAACTGCTTAAATATATATATAATTTTTAAATTATACATAATATATATATTTTATATATATATGTAGTTTTAAAACTGTGGTTGGTAGAATACTTTCTATGTATTGTCCTACATCTTACTTTTATCACTTAAAATATCTTGGAGGCCTATTTATATTAATAGAAATCTACTTTAGTGGCTAACACCTGTAATTTCAGCACTTTGGGAGGCCGAGGCGGGTGGATCATGAGGTCAAGAGATCGAGACCGTCCTGGTCAACATGGTGAAACCCCGTCTCTACTAAAAATACAAAAAATTAGCTGGGCATGGTGAGGCGTGCTTGTAGTCCCAGCTACTCAGGAGGCTGAGGCAGGAGAATTGCCT
>NW_016108146.1:362450-367641 GCF_001604975.1 Cebus imitator
ATAAGACCTTTCCATTCTTTTTATTTTACAAGCACTGCTGCAGTAAACATCTTTATACATACATTCTGGGGGCACATTTCATAATATATCTATAAGATAATATTTGGAACGTGGAATTATTGTCATATTTTAATAAATAGAAGCAGACAAACCCACCACCCACTTAAACCTGTTAAGGAGTTTCTGTTTGTCAAGAGATGGAGACTGCAATATTCTCAGAAAAAAATGCTTCATTCAATAGACAAGACAAAATAACCAAATGTACATTTAGTTATTCAGAAGTCATGAGCGGAAACTTCTTTGAAAGTGAGAATGCAAAGGTTAATCCACACTGGAGGCAAAATTACCTTTATGCAAACATGGTTGCTATTAGAGGAAATGTGTTGAAACTGTCTGAATGTCTGAGGGGAGATGTTCCTCATGTGTCCCTTAGATCTCTGTAAATAAATTCCTAGGATGGAGAGTGAGGGAAGCTGACAGAGCTGTTTCTTTTCTTTTCTTTTTTTCTGTTTTCTTTTCTTTTTTGAGTCAGAGTCTCACTCCATCGCCCAGGCTGGAATGCGGTGGCACGATCTTGGCTCACTGCAACCTCTGACAGAGCTGTTTCAACAAGACATTTTGTATAGTTCAAGCAGAAGTGTTTCACGGTTCAAGTGACAACAAAAAGACTAGGGCTGGGAAGAGGCCATTTTCTTTGCCTCTACACGGACTCTAGGACAACCAGCATCGGTGACTTATTGAGACTCATATCTTTTGTACATTACGTTTTAATGTGAATTATCATTGAAATATAACCTATGTACGACAAGCCATAAGTGGACGCCTCAGTAAATTTTTGCAAAGTAAACAGCATCCAGATCAAGAAATAGAACATTTCCGGTGCCCCAGAAGCTCCTTCTTGCCCATGTCGAGTCCACCCCCTGACACTGACTTCCAGCACCATAGGTTTTCAGCCTATTTTTGAACTTCATATAAAGGGCTACAGCACGGGACAGGACGTACACTTTTGTATCTGGTTTCTTTTTCTCAACATGATGATTGTGAACTGTATAAACTGAAGTTCATTTGTTCTTATTTATGTATATTTCACATTTTCCCGTTCTACTAAGGGACGTTTGGATTGTTTCTGGTTTTGACCTCTTGTGGCTGTGGACCTTTTTTTTTTACATGTTTCAAATATTTCCTAGCATTATAGTATTTGACAGTTTCTGATGGAGGTATGTTACAATTTCCCACTCTTTTGGATATATAAATGCAAATTCAGCATTTCCCTAATGACTGTGATATTGACAATTCACATGTTGGGTATCCTCTTTTGTAAGGTCTTTTTGACAATTTTTCTATTTTCTTTTTCTTTTTCTTTTTTTTTTTTTAGGAAAAGGTTTCACTCATGTTACCCAGGCTGGAGTGCAATGGCGCGATCTTGGCTCACCGCAACCTCCGCCTCCTGGGTTCAGGCAATTGTCCTGCCTCAGCCTCCTGAGTAGTTGGGATTACAGGCATGCGCCACCATGCCCAGCTAATTTTTTGTAGTTTTAGTAGAGACGGGGTTTCACCATGTTGACCAGGATGGTCTCGATCTCTTGACCTTGTGATCCACCCACCTCGGCCTCCCAAAGTGCTGGGATTACAGGCTTGAGCCACCGCGCCCGGCCCTATTGTCTTTTTCTTATTGACTTACAAGAGTTATTTATATATATTCTGGATATCTGCATATAAGTCCTTTTTCAAGTGTCTTAAATATATTCTCCATTCTGTGGTTTGTCTTTTCACTATCATATTAGTTTTGTTTGTTTGTTTTCAATGAACAACACTTCTTAATTTTACTACAGAAAAACACACCAAAATTTGAGGATGGTGCCGTCATGCCCTACTTTAAAATATTTTGCCACAGTCAGCCGTGGGAGATTCAATTGCAGCTCACCGACCCTTAGGCATTTCAATTTAATCTGTATATGCTGAGACCAAAAAAATGCAGCTGGTTGGTGAGCCTGAATCCTAATCATATGGCTGAAAACGGGTGTCCCCGACCTACTCCAAGGGCACGAAGATGGGCGAATGATTGTTGAGTAGGAAATCAGTAATGTCTGCTGAAAGCTGCATCTCGTGAGTTTTGATTTGTAATACTCCCATCACCTCTTAAGGTTAAAAGTTTTCAAATTTCCATTAGACACTTTTTATTCATGAATTATTTAGAAGTTTTTTGGAGGCTGTTTGTTATTGATTTCTAATGTTGTGGCACTTTGGTTAGAGTTTGTGTTAAATTTAGTATCAGTTCATTAGTATTTGTTGAAAAATGCTTTGTGGCCTAGTTCACACTTAATTTTTCTTACATTGCATGTGTGTTTAGAGAGCATATGAATTTTCTTTCTAAAGTATAGCATCCCACAAAATCAATTCTATTAATTGTGTCATTCAAATATTTTCTACAATTACTAGTGTTTGATGGTTTCCGATGGAAGTGTTACAATTTCCCACTCTTTTGGATATGTAAAGATGTCAGTGTTCAGGCAGTGCAATCTTCCAGCACCTTCTGGCTGTGGGTGGGAATAAGGGAGGGAAGAGAATTAATTATATTTGGAAGCGTTATGTCAATATCCATGACTGCAAAATTCATGCTACATATAGCATAGAAACACCTGCCTTCTTCCATTCTTAGATAAGTTCTGAAGAGGGAAAAAGCATTATTTTCTCTTCTCCTCCCTGGTCTCCTAAGAACCCCATTTTTATTTAGCCAAATCAACCACCTCTGGAGAAGTAGGTGAAGCATTTTTGGCTATGTGCAGAGGTGTATGTCAAAAGAAAGAACCCATTGACTTGGAGCTTGTTTTGCTAAAGATATCATTACTATGTGAGTATTCCTGTCAAAGTAGTAAGATGTTTATATCTGATGTTTGCCCTTCTGAGTGTTTGTCTTAGGATGAGTGGTCCTATTAACAAATTTGTCAAGAGGTGGAGTGTATTTGTTTTCTATTGCTGTGAAAGACTTTTAGCAGCTTGCAACAACATACATTTTTGATCTTCGTTTCCATGGGTCAGGACTGCCATCACAGCTTGGCTGAGTGCCCTGCTGAGGGTCTTCCAAGGCTGCAGTCAGGGTGTTGACTTTGTTGTGTTTCTTTTGAAGCTCTTCCAGGCTCAAAGGTCACTGGCAGAATTCAGTTCTTTGTGGTTATAGTACTGAGGTTCCCGCTCTCTTGCTGCCCGTCAATGTGGGGCCACTCTCAGGTCCCAGAGGCCCTTGCCTTGTGGCCCTCTCCCAGCATGGCAGCTTACCTCTTCAAGGTCAGGAGGAGACTTTCTTCATCCAGTCTGCTAAGATAGAGTCTTCACAATGCAGCAATCCCAAGAGTAACATCCCATCTTCTTTGTCATATTCTGTTGGCTAGAAGCAAGTCCCAGGTTTTACCCACACTCAATGGGATTACACAAGGGAGTGAGTCATTAGGATCATTTTAGAATTCTGCCTACCATGCTGTATGAACTGCTTTTGTTTCAACCAACTTCTGAGATCTGGAAAGGGAAGACAAGAAAGGGCTGTGTGCACAGTTGCCAGTAAAGATTGCCTTTATTTCCACTAAAGCTAAAGATATTTGAGGAACTGGATATAGGCCTGAGATTTAGCAGAGCTCTGAGGTTGGATGTTTCAAGGAGAAAAAACAGAAAGCCCCACAGCCAAACTCGGGCTTCCTTGTACCTCCTCCACTGTATGCATACATTTTGAATTCACATTTTTCAGACTGGCTACTACTCCAGGTCTCCAGCAGAGTCTTCATGGAAGGAGAGCCTCTGGCATTGAGGTGTCATGCATGGAAGAATAAGCTGGTGTACAATGTGTTTTACTATCAAAATGGCAAAGTCCTCAAGTCTTTCCCCGGGAACTCTAATCTCACCATTCCGAAAACCAACATAAGTCACAATGGAATCTACCATTGCTCAGGCATGGGACGGCATCGCTACACATCAGCAAGAGTACCTGTCACTGTGAAAGGTATTGTATCGGAATAGTCATAGAACTGATAGTCCCTCCCTCCGAGGGACCATCATAAATAATCTAAACTCCTCACTTTCATTTACAAGCGAAGAAACTGAGCTCCAGAGAAGTCAACTGCCTAACTAAAGGCCTCACCATGACCAGTGGCTGGGATGGAACCAAAACTGAGGTCTCTGGGTCCCAGTCCATTGCTCTTTCCAGTGTACTGCAGCCCCCATCAATAATCACAGGAGCTAATGTCAAAGTCAGGGCATAATGTAGATCCATTTCGTTCATCTTATTTTGGTTGTAAGGAATAGAGAGACTCACTCTAGGTAGCTAGGAGAGTTATAAGAAAATAATACCATGGAATCTCATGAAAGCTTCATAGAAATGGAAACCCAAAACACATTAGGAACTGGGTTATACTGTCCATCTACCGCTCAGGGACAGCACAGCCTCTGTGGTGCCACTTCCTCCTAAGCATCTGCAAGCTAAGCAGCTTCCTCTGTTCCAGTTTGCATATGGCCTTTCCTCTTAATACAATCACTAGCAACCTTTTTCTTTCTGAGAAAAAAAAAAAACTTCATTCCTGTAGGAAATAAATTACTGACCCATATTATCTTTTTCAGTCAGGAACACAAGTAATGAGTCACTGAAATGACAAGTGTGTGAATCAGGGTTCACTCCTAGTTGACTACTACCCAAAGGGCTACCAGATGACATGGCCACTCAGGGAAGGATGGATCATGTAAAGCAGGGTTCCCGACCTTATCCGTCTGTGTCCTGTTAGCAACTGGGCCGCCCAGCAGGAGGTGAGCTTCCTCTTGAGGCACCATTACCCTTAGCTCCTCCACCTGTCAGATCAGTGGCAGCAATTAGATTCTCATAAGAACATGAACACTATTGTGAACTGCGCATGCCTGATGATCTGAGGCAGAGCAGTTTCCTTCCAGAACCATCCCCACCCCAGCTTCTGGCTGTGGAAAAATTGTCTTCCACAAAACCCATCCCTAGGACCAAAAAGGTTGGGGACCCCTGGTATAGGGGTATTCTCAGTAGGACTGAGCAAGCTGGCAACCCTAATTATGTCTATTAAGACACCCCAAGAATGGCTCTGTGCTGGAAGTATGGATGCATTTCCCAGGGCCAGCTTTCCCAAGGGGGTAAAGGGCATGTCTTGTGAAAAGGACCTGGATGCTACACAGGCAACCCTGT
>NW_016108146.1:368031-368903 GCF_001604975.1 Cebus imitator
CCCTTCTCTCCCACGGGACTGAGGTTTGTTCGAGGGGCTCCCTTCTCTCCCACGGGACTGAGGTTTGTTTGAGGGGCTCCTTTCTCTCCCACGGGACTGAGGTTTGTTTGAGGGGCTCCCTTCTTGCCCACGGGACTGAGGTTTGTTCGAGGGGCCCCCTTCTCTCCCACGGGACTGAGGTTTGTTCGAGGGGCCCCCTTCTCTCCCACGGGTCTGAGGTTTGTTCGAGGGGCTCCCTTCTCGCCCACGGGACTGAGCATTGTTCAAGGGTTTCACGGCCCAGACAAGAGGGGAAAGTCTTTTCAGGAAAAGCCCCCAGCAGGCCTTTCCATCCTTGATCAGAACATCACTCTTCTCACAAACTTTATTAAATTTCCTTTCCTTTCGTTTTCTTTTTCCTTTGCCTTTCCTTCCTCCATTTCTTTCCTTCATTTTCTCCTCTATCCTTCTTTTCTTCTCCTTCCTTATTTTCTTTTCCCCACCCACTGACACCCCCCCTCCACTTCCCTGCCTCCCTCCCCCTCACGAACAATCTCACCAGCCCTTTATCCACTTCCTCCTATCTATTGTCACAGATCTGGGGATATAATGACATTCCAGTAGAGTCCTTGCTTCAAGGAGCTCACAGGTGGATTTAGAAGACAGTGATTTTGTAAACTGCAAATCACCACCTCCCTGAGTATCTCTATCTAACTGAGGCAGAGGGATTGTCAGCTCCAGAATAAAGTCTCTTTGTGGGGAAAAAAAGTCACTCCTCAACTCAAATTCATTTCAAGTATTAAATGGCACAGAGATAGCAGTTGTCTCTGACACTACGGAGTAAGTCCACTGACGGCGCTTGGCAATTAAGCTCTTCCAAGGAGCCTGTCCCC
>NW_016108146.1:369618-371064 GCF_001604975.1 Cebus imitator
CCCTATTTCTAGAGACGCTAGAAATGCTGCCAGTCCCAGGCCCCTGCCCTGTAGGAAGGCAGAAAAAAAAATTTTTAACAATTAATCCCAATCTCCAAGTGTGGCACTGCAAGGAGAAGCTTCAAGTGGGCGAAGCTGCGATGTCACAGAGTCCAGATCTTGCCTCCAGAGACTCACTTTACCTTCCTGATTTTCTGGCTAATTACCAACGGGCTTCAGGATATGCTGCTCTCACACTTGGGCTGTAGTTCGGAGACAAAATCTTTTCCTTCCACTCTATAACACAGCTGGGATAAAAACTGAAACATGTCAATGACTCTACTAAAAGGTTAGGGGAAAAACGGGGAGAATGAAACACATAGCAACTTGATTCCAGATTGTTTGATCGGTAAATGACGGGTGGGGAGTCGCGCAGCCAGCGTGTCCGCAGCGGGCCGCTGGCGCCACCCTGTGGCCGCCTGTACACATTGCAGCCTCCGCCCGCCTGGGGGAGACGCAGCAGCCCGGCCGGGGGACCCAGCTACCCGAAAGGGGTCGGGCGCGCGCTTCTCCGCAGCTCCGCCCCCGCCAAAACCCAGCGAGAAATTATTTGCATTCCCGGACCCTGCAAGAGCGAAAAATGAGCTCTAGGAGTCGGTCGGCGGCAGGCGGATGGAAGAGAGCGAGGGGTGGGCCGTTCGTGTCCCATTCGCCTGAGGAGGAGGAGCACCCGACTCAGGGGCGGCCCCCCAAAAATCTCCACGTCGTTTCCTCGGGGCCGGCAGATGTGAGAACCCGGCGGCAGGATGAAAGTTCCGTAGGCTCCGAGGGCCCGCGGCCTCCCCAGGCTCGTGGCCGAGTCCCTCCGACCCCGCCCTCGGGCCGGCCCGGCGCGGCGCCCCCTGGCGCCCGTCTGTGGAGGTTGCAGCCGCCGCCGAGTTCCGGGGCTGCTGCGGGCGCCGAGCGCAGCCCTGTCTGTGCGCCCGGCCGGGCCTCCGCGGAGACGGGGACCGGGAGGTGACAGGAAGCAGGAGGACGGCACTGGGCTCCCAGCGGGCGCCCCAGCTTCTCCGCCCGCCGCGAGAGCACCCGGGAGCGGCGGGGAGCCGGGGGGAGTGCGAGGTCCCCCGCCTCCCCGGCCAACTCGGAGGACTCCCTGCCGCGCCCTCACTGTCAGGAGCAGGAGGGGGGCCGGCTCGGCGGGGTCAGCCAGCGCGCGGCTTGGAAGGCCCCGGGCTCCTCAGGGGCCACCCCGCGGGGACTCGGGAACAGCCGAGCTTCACCCGCAGCTCCACGGCCTATCCTATCGCGGATGAAAGATTCCAGGACTGACAAGGGGGCCCTGGGCGGATCTGATGCAGCTGCCGGGAGGAGGGTGGGTCGGACTTTTGGGGCGAGGTTGAGAGCATGTCTTTCTTCGCCCTGGGACCTACCCAGGCTTCGCCTGCGCGGCGGCTTCACCTGCGC
>NW_016108146.1:372951-375751 GCF_001604975.1 Cebus imitator
AAAAAAAAAAAAAAAAATCATTTTCTACCTTGAATCCTAGTTTATTGCGACTACAGCTTGTAAAATTTCAGGATATGGCCGAATTAAAATCTTGGTCCTGCACTCAAATAGCTCTTTGAATTGCAATTTCTTATCCCAATTATCTTACCTCAATTTCTTATCCTTTCATTCCACAGTGAAGTCTATATCATGGCACATAATAATAGACTTTATTATTTTAATTTACCAAATACCTATTTACCTTTCATGATTTCATTTAGCCTTCATAATATCTGTTGCTGTCATTGCCTCACATTCAATAGGGTGACTTTTAATACCATTCTATTATTTCGATCAATTTGTATAATATATTCTTTCCTCTGTGTTTGATAAAGCTGTGTGGGCTTGTTTTTTGAGACGGAGTCTCGCTGTGTCACCCAGGCTGGAGTGCAGTGGCATGATCTCAGCTCACTGCATCCTCCGCCTCCCAGCTTCAAGCGATTCTCCTGCCTCAGTCTCCTGAGTGGCTGGGATTACAGGCACACACCACCACACCCGACTAATTTTTGTATTTTTAGTAGAGACAGGGTTTTGCCATGTTGGCTAGGCTGGTCTTGAACTCCTGACCTCAAGGGATCCACCCACCTCAGTCTCCCAAAGTGCCGGATACAGGCGTGAGCTACTGCACCCAGCCTCCGTGCTACTTTTAAGGATTTTTTTCTGTTTTTCTTATAGTTATTCTTTATTCAGGTATTCTACTTTTCTGGGATCAACTTTAGTAATTTGTATGGAAAAGTCAACATTTTGTCTACATTTGCAAATATATATCACAAATACACATCATTTTAATATATTCCATATCTAATATAACTTATGTGCTTTTTCAATATTGAGCTTACAGAAGGATTAACTCTAATTTTCTTTTCAGAGAACAGCCTTTGGTTTTACAAATCCCATTTTGGTGGAATAGGAAGGTATGATCTGTTTCATTGACTATGCTTTCATCTTAATTTATTCCTTCTAATTTCCACAAGTTTTTGTTGTGTTCCTTTATTGGCTTTTGAGTTAAAAACTTACTTCTCTGTCTGTCGCCCAGGCTGGAGTACAGTGGCACAATCTCAACCCACTGTAACCTCCGCCTTCCAGGCTCAATGATCCTCCTGCCTCAGCCTCCACAGTGGCTGGAACTATAGGCATGCACCACCGCATCCAGCTAATTTTTGTTCCTCTTGGAGACACAGGGTGCTGCCATGTTGTCCAGGCTGGTCTCCAGCTCCTGAGGCAGTAATTGGGAGGCCAAGGCAATCTGTCCACCAATTACTTTCTCTTAAATGCATTTTAAGGCTATGAATTTTCTCCTGACTGCTTCACATAGGTTTTAATATTATTTACCATGAAACAGATTTCACAGTGGAATGACAGATAATTGGGAGAAGAAATGGCAAATCAAGGAGGTGTTTAAATATAGGGCTAAGATTTCAATTCTAGCTTATTGAGACCAAAGCTTGTGAAATCTCAGGGTATGGTTGAATTATAGTATCATTATTTCTAAAGAGTGTATAATTTTTATTCCGATATCCCCTTTAACCCATGTGCTTTTTCCTAAGAGTACACATTAAGGAGAGCATGTTTATTTTATGGTTTTATAATCGGTTAACTATGCCCTGGTCCCTATATAGTTTCAGCCTTTCAACACTTGTTGAGACTTAATTTGCCATGTCACTTATGGTCAATTTTTTGGTCAATATTCCATGTGAATTTGAAAATAATGTAACTTTTTTATTTTGAATATAAGATAGTATAGGCATAATTATAGTTATGATTAATCTTATTAACTGTGTTCTTCAAATCATCCACAACCTCAATAATTTTCAGTCAACTGGATCTGTCAATTCCTAAGAAAGGTATATTAAACTCATCACTGTGATTGTTGACTTATGACATTACTCAATAACATTGCTCAAGCAGTCCTCCTCCTTCAGCCTCCTAAGTAGCTGGGACTACAGGTGCGTGCAACCATGCCCAGCTGATATTTTTACTTTTTGTAGAGACAGGGGTCTTGCTTTGTTGCCAGGCTGATCTTGAACTCCTAGCTTCAAGTGATCCCCCTGCCTCAGCTTCCCAAAATGCGACGATTACAGGTGTAACCCATCATGTAAGCCCACATTTTTCTAACTTCTATAGTAATAACGTCCACATCCCATTTATAAAATACATCTTAATTTGATTTACTTCTCTTCACTCTTGCCCTCCCTACCTCCCTTCTATATCACCTGGAATTTGAATTCCAGGTTTTCTTTTAATTTTTTAGAATCTAAATTCACTTTGTTTAGCAGTATCTTTTACCAAATACATGACCACCTTTGCTTCTGTTATCTCACATCTTCCCTTATGATCTTTTTTTAATTCTTGCTGGAATACAATTCTAATAATTATTTCAGAGAGTCTGAAAAGTCACCCACACTAAAATGATGGTTTGACTGAATTCAAAATTCTTTTCCCTAGATTTTAAAAAATGATTCGTGTCTTTTTTTTTGTTTTTTCCTGAAACAGAGTTTCTCTCATTACCCAGGCTGGAGTGCAATGGCATGATCTCGGCTCACCGCAACCTCTGCCTCCTGGGTTCAAGCAATTCTCCTGCCTCAGCCTCCCAAGTAGCTGGGACTACAGGCGCACGCCACCATGCCCAGCTAATTTTTGTATTTTTAGTAGAGACGAGGTTTCACCATGTTGACCAGGATGGTCTCGATCTCTTGACCTCATGATCCACCTGCCTCAGCCTCCCAAAGTGCTGGGATTATAGGCATGATTGGGTCTTCTT
>NW_016108146.1:376891-379540 GCF_001604975.1 Cebus imitator
CTCCCCTCCCCAAAATTGGAGCGGGCTGAAAGTCCCAACTCTCTAATCCTCCCTTGCTCTTTCTGGTGACCAGCCCCCATCCTGAAGCTACCAAGGGGCTGCCAGCCGTCAGCCAATTCATTAATATACAAAAAGACATCACTTTGGTGTTTCTAAGGATTTTAGGAGTTGTATGTCAGGAAATGGGGTTGAAAACCAAATATATATTTCACAATAGCACAATCGTTCAGCTTATTTATTTTTCTCTCGGCTACATCTATCCTGTTCTGGACTTATCTCTTGTTGAATTTTTTATGTCAATAACCAAATTTTAAATTTCTAAGGCGTGGGAGTGCCCATTTAACTTGTACATTTTCCTGTCTCCTTCAACCAAATGACCTCACTCACTGCTGGGGTCAAAGATGTCAGTCACCGGCCAGGCATGGTGGTTCACACCTGTAATCCCAACACTGGGAGGCCAAGGTGGGTGGATCCCTTTAGCCCAGGGGTTCGAAACCAGCCTCAGCAAAATGGTGAAACCCCATTTCTACAAGAAATACAAAAATCAGCTGGGTGTGGTGGTGCATGCTGTGGTCCCAGCTTCTCAGGCGGCTGATGTGGAGGACAGCTTGAGCCCAGGATGTTGAGGTGGCAGTGAGCTGAGATCATACCACTGTACTCCAGCCTGGGTAATTGAGCAAGACCCTGTCTCTAGAAAATACATTTTAAAAAAAAGACTTCAGTCACCAAGGTAGGAGATGGGTGGATATGAATAAGCCTTACCAGCTGTTCCTACTGTGGTACCTGAACTGTCATCCTGTCAGCTGCCCCAAGGCTAGCTTTTGTCTCCTGGTTCCAAAACATGGGATCATTTTTTGGTCCACTCTTGTCTTCTGCAGAAGTCCTCCTTGGCACTCTTCACTGTTACCCCATCTGCCATCTTTGTCAATTTTTTATCATTTCTAGGAATTTGGGGTGGAATTTGAGAAGAAAGCAACGTATCTTCAGTGTACAATCTTGAATCAGCTATTTTTCACCTGTGCATTAGATGGGAAACTTGCATAGCACTTGACAAGACTTCCCTATGACCATCAATATTTATTGAATTGTTTATTAGTAGGAAACATTAAGCAATAATCCTTCATAAAAACATTATGTAGTAAGCATTACTATATTCCCAGTTTTAAGATGAGAACAGATTAAAAACATACTGCTGATAAAGAGCAGAGCCAGGTTACACACCAGGTGGTCCAATCTCAGGAGCCTGCGCTCTTTACTAATACACTATACGATGGCATATCCAGATGATTTGGGGAACACATTATACTTCTACCCTGCCAGGAGGGCCAAATAGATTTACTTTGTCATCTCTGTGCTGTAAGGGGCCACATTTCTGCCCATCAACTCAATCTACATCACTCAAGCCTGCTGTAATTCACATATTATTTCCTCATGCCAGGAAGAATAGTCAGTTTTGTTCCGCTTTGCTTTTATCTTTGAGACTCTAATTCCCTCCATCCCACTATAAATGGTTTGCATATACTAGTTTAGAAAGATTTATCTAATATGCCACTTTCCTCCACAAGCACATCTCCACAGTCTTAAACACCATGAAATAAACTTCTCTTAGACAAATGAAAAAGTTTCTCACCTTTTTTTCTCCAGATTAAGGATCAGAATTCTAGTTTTACCTTGGTTAACTCTCCTGCTAATCCGAAAACTGTCTTCTCTATACATGCTTGCTGTTTCAGGGGGGTAGGCGGGCGTTATTTAAGAATAATTTCCATTACCTAATACCTTGATACTAATGTGAAAAATTATGAAAATCAGAGGTCAAACACTTAAAAAGATCCAGGAAAAATCTGCTACAAAGACACTTAAATAAGCAAAATCAAGTTTTGTAATGCAACAGGGAGAAGGCTGAAGGAGCCAATAAAAAAGCAAGTATGTTCCTTTGCTGGAACTAACCCTATGGCTGATACATAAACAAGTTAATCAGCATACCTTTCCCCTGCTTGTTATTCTATATATATAATATGGGTCTTAAGTAAACATTCCAAACTAGATGAAATATGGTTCCAGAGAGAAATTATAAGTAGTTTAAGACTTAACCCTTTGTGTTAGTCAGGGTTCTCCAGAGGGACAAGCTAATAGGGGAGACATATCTATATCTATAGATAGATGATAATAGATATAGATCTATTAAAGGGAGTTTATTAAGGAGAATTGGCTCACATGATCACAAGGCGAAGTCCCACAGTGGGCCGTCTGCAAGCTGAGGAAGAAAGAAGCCAGTTGTGGTTCAGTGCGAGTCCAAAAGCCTCAAGAGTAGGGAAGCCCACAGTACAGCCTGTGGCTGAAAGCCCGAAAGCCCAGGCAAACCACTGGTGTTAAGTCCAAGAGCCCAAAGGCCAAAGGACCTAGAGACTGATGTTCAAAGGCAGAAGAAATGGAAGCATCCAGCACAGGAGAAAGATGAAAGCCAGAAGACTCTGCAAGCTAGCTTATCATACCTTCTTTCTCCTGCTTTGTTCTGGCCATGCTGGCAGCTGATGGGATGGTGCCCACCCACACTGAGGGTGAGCCTTCCTCTCCCAGTCCACTGACTCAAATGTTAATTTCCTCTGGCAACACCCTCACAGACACATCCAGAAACAACACGTATTTAGG
>NW_016108146.1:380155-382379 GCF_001604975.1 Cebus imitator
AAAGTGATAAGGATCTTCACCTACCCAGTGGTAATTTGCAGTTATTGCCCTTTGATCATGTAAAGCAACTGAGCTCTTTTGCTCCTGACTTCACGTCACGGATCTGTAGCCTTCATTTTCTGCTCCAAGTGTTCCTTCTGTGTGCCCAGTGCTGCTCCAGCACCTAGATCAATATCTCTCATAGCCAACCAATCCCAAGCCGTATTACCTCTTTACCATCCTTAGGAAAGTGGACCGGTGTCCAGGCTCGGATCCCCCAAGAAAAAATACTAAGGAACTGCTTAAAGCCCTGGTAGTGCTTCTACGTTGCTGTTTCTGGCTTTCGCCATCTAAAGCAAAGTTCCTTGGATTGGTTGACAGTGGGATACTCTAGATTCTCGTGTGTCTTTTTAGTAGGACCACCTAAAATGTGTCATCCATTGTGTAATGAGTTCTTGACCAAAGAAAAGAAATCTTAAGGTCTTCAGACTCTGTCATCTTCCTTGTTTGCCACTCTTTGGATTGTAGTTTGAAGAGAAAAAAATCTTCCTTATATTCTTGGGAAAACTTTGGATACTGAACTGTTGACAAGAAGAGTAACTTCAGCCATAAAATGCTGGAAACAATTTAACAAACAGAAATGATTAACTCAGAAATCATCAACCTGACTCCACCAGGCTCATTTTAAAATTTCTATTTAAACATTTCCCAAATTATGTGCAGAGTCTTCTTTTGGCTGTAAGACATGTTTGTCTCTGTGCTAATAGTTTTCTAGACAATTTCTATTCCTTTGACTTGTTATGTTAAATCCTCAAAATTAAGAGTTTTCAACTAAAAAATCAGAAATAGAAGTGTTTAATGAAATAATTTCACTTTTTCCTGAAAGTATTGAAGTATTGAAAGCATCATCTGATAGAAAAAGAAGGTACTTACCAAACATTATATCAGCCTTTATAGAGCACTACTAACACACTATAGAGGTTTTTGTTTCCTAATTTATTATTTTCCTACTGGGCCACATAGCAGACACTTGAAGGTTCTACATAATAAAGGTCCACAAGCAAATTGTGAAAATGCCTTATTGGATGATGTCTTTAGAATACAGAAGGTCTTATTTCCTTAATGCAAGATGCTTAGGGAAGTCACTCTCAAGTCCCTCGAAATCTATTAAAGCACCGCTTGCTGGAAAATGGAATGTGCTCTGGAAGTAAAACGGTGCTCTTGCAAGTATCTTCCTAACCATAACAATAATGAGAGCAGCACTGATCAAATATTTACCACATTCCAGCCACTGTACCAAGTGATTGGGGTATCTCATTCACTCTTCATATTATGCCTAGAAGATAATTTGCATTATTTATCCCACTTTACAGAGGAATAACTTGAGGATCAATTTGCTGTAAGGGAGTGTATTTATTATAAACAAGTAAAGAAACGTTTCCAAGATCATACAGTTCTTATGTGGGGAAGCTAGACTCAAAGCTGACATTCATCACCACTACAGGAAAGTGCCTTCTCAGCGAGAACTACTCTGTTGCAGAGCTAAGAGGAGAAATGGGCAAGGCGGTAAGAGCTAAAATCTCTGTTGCTGATATTGCAGATACAGCTCTGAACTTGACCCTAAAAATAATCTCCAGCTTCAGTTGTGTCTGAGTTGCCTCCGGCATATGTGATCATGTGAGAGCTATGTTATGTGTGTTCTTTTTACCAACTCTTCTGCATCCAGATAGGGAGATATCTCTTTTCTGTTTTTTCTAGAGGAAAAAAACAAAGAAACAGGGAGATGTTAGCAGAACCAAGGCAGATTAGATTATATTAATCTTGAAAATGGTGATAGCAGTCAGTGATACTGAACCTGAAATAATTTAAATAGTTATCAGGGACTTACCAGAGCTAAGTTCGTGGACCACTGGGATTTCTCTTATTTGGGTCTCAAGTCTTCCATAAAGTGAAGGGACTATAATTGTCCATTTTCAAGGTTCCTTCCGAATGTGACTCATGTATCATCCCTTGACCCTTTGGGAGATTGCTGGCAGTTAATGTCAATACTGCCCTTCATAATGCTTCTGTGTTAGCTTAGGTAAGGTCCTTGACCCAATGACTTACTCTCTGAGGCTTCTAAACAGGTATGTGGACCTCGGTAGTTGCAACTTCACCCAAATCCACATTCTGTGTTGTGCTGTCCCTAATCTGGAGGGTAAAAGATTTCAAACTCAATCATTTCTTCTTTAATTCAACTCTTGGA
>NW_016108146.1:384079-385345 GCF_001604975.1 Cebus imitator
CCTGTAATCCCAGCTACTCAGGAGGCTGAGGCAGGAGAATCACTTGAACCTGAGAGACGGAGGATGCAGTGAGCTGAGATGGCACCACTGCACTCCAGCCTGGGTGACAGAGTGAGACAAGGAGAGGGGAGGGGAGGGGAGGGGAGAGGAAGGGTAAGGAGAGAGGAGAATAACAGGAAAGTAAAAAGAAAAGAAAAGAAAGAATAGTCATACCCCAAGAAAAGAAAACCTCAAGAAAATCCAGCCAGGACCATGGTGAACCAAGCTTCAGGAGTTTTGAAATGCTGTAAGCCGAGGACAAGGTGCGTAAATTGTTTTGCACTCTGCAGGCAGGAGGGTGGGATAGCCAAAGCTGTTCAATATAATAATAAAAAATGAAATCTCAATTGAAGTAAAATAAAAATTTTCTTAAGAGATATATTAAATGGAAATGTTACCACCTGGATGATGGGTGAGGAATTAATAACCTCTAATCAGAGTAAAAATGGAATGATTGAGAATTCCATCTGCCCAAATCAGACAATTCAAAAGTTGAAAGAGGTAACAGTAAAAATTGGGTAAAACTAAAACGTAAAAAAAAAAAAAAAATCCCAGAGGATACGTGATACACTCATCACAAAGAAAATTCCAGTTGAACCTTATGGACTTGGGGAATGGATACCTTTGTGTGTCTATCACTTAGCACAGTAGCTGGCACCATGTAAGTTCTCGCAGAATTTTCCTGAACTCTCTAACGAGGGGCAACTTTTCACTCTCAATTCACATATTTCCTTTTTGAAACAGAGTCTCCCTCTGTTGCCAGGCTAAAGTGCTATGGTGTGATCTCGCTCCCAGCAACCTCTGACTCCTGGGTTCAAGAGATTTCCCTGCCTTAGCCTCCCAAGTAATAGACTACAGGCACGTGCCACCATGTCTGGCCTTTTTTTTTTTGCATTTTAGTAGACATGGGGTTTCACCATATTGGCCAGGATGGTCTCCATCTCCTGACCTCAGGTGATCCACCGACCTCAGCCTCCCAAAGTGCTGGGATTACAGGCGTGAGCCACCCTTTATCCCAGTGTAATTCTCTTTTACATTCATTTACATCTTTGTATCCTCTAGCTCAGTTTTTTTCAAAATAAAATTGATTAAAATAAAATAAATTATTAAAGAGATAAAGTAAAAGGAAATGTTGCAACCTGGCTGAGGGGCAAGGATTATATGTTCAGCGTATATTTGATAAAACATCATGAGAAAACACGGCCTACTTCTACTTTTCAAAGTTTG
>NW_016108146.1:388050-389367 GCF_001604975.1 Cebus imitator
CACACCAACAGGTCAATTAACATGAGGACTCAACATCTATTAAAACATCCACACTCCTGAACACTAAAAGCCAACCACCTCTCCAGGTCACACCTCCAGCCTAGCTGAATAGGGAAACCTCAGGAGAAACACCTGGGAGCGGGTTTAACAACACAAAGGTAATTCTTATAATCCTTATAATTGGGGAAGTTTGTTACAGAACCAAGACTGCGTCCTTGCCCTGGAGGCATTTTCCTGTAGAGAAGGATTTGTAAACAGCCTATGAAGTGCTCACCTTCCACCAAGAACAAAAACATGTGCTGGTGGGATTAAGGAAAAGTTTGACTGAAATGAAGATTACATCATGATTAGGGAGGCCTTGGGCTCTGAGGTCTCTTAATCGCCAAAGACGTACATTATAGACCACGTAGCTCTTTGACCCCCCACAGGACTCTCCTGTGCCTTACGCCTAGCAGCACTCCTGGCCTCTGCCCATTGGATACTTGTAGCACCCCCCCCCTTGCCCACCTGACAACCCAAAAACATCTCTAGATATTGGCAAATACTCCACAGGGGGTGGGGGCGGTGGCAATGTATCTCCCCTATTGAAGTCGCTGAAATGGAACTTAGGAAAGGATGGCCAAGTCAGGACTTGCAGAGAAGCTAAGGGACGAAAGCACACGGCTATATTACACAAAGCTTGTGACAGACGCTTGGAGGTATACGGTAAGGAAAACAGGTTAAAACACTGAGAAACAGCAAGTAGTGAGAGGCTGGACTGAAGGATTTCTCATCTGTATAAGAAATCTCAGCTTCTTCATTGCTTTCAGAAAAAATAAAACGACCGTGGAGACGTTAAGTACAAGGTTGAAGGCGTGGGGAACCCCCTATCAATCAAAAACATCCCAGAACCGTGGTCAAGCCTACTTCCTAGTCTCTTAATACAAGTAACAGGCGACTCGGTAAGACTGGGCAAGGGCGACCGAGTGGCAAAGCATTACTAGACTACAGGGAACTCCTTAGTCCTAAACCCGAACGCATCCAACCTTGGTCACCCTCCCTCCCAGACCAAAAGCTATCCAACTCTCTGCCAAATGTTTACAGCCCTTTTCTTAATTACTGAAGTGGCTCTGAAAAGAGCCTTTGGGGTAAGGTGGTTGATCTGTTGCGTCCTTTGCACACCCTTACTTCGAGCTAGTGTACTTGGTGACCGCCTTGGTGCCCTCGGACACGGCGTGCTTGGCCAGCTCACCCGGCAGCAGCAGGCGCACGGCCGTCTGGATCTCGCGGGACGTGATGGTGGAGCGCTTGTTGTAGTGCGCCAGGCGGGACGCCTCC
>NW_016108146.1:390797-392370 GCF_001604975.1 Cebus imitator
GATCTCGCGCACCAGCCGCTGGAACGGCAGCTTGCGGATCAGCAGCTCCGTGGACTTTTGGTAGCGCCTGATCTCGCGCAGGGCCACGGTGCCCGGACGGTAGCGGTGCGGCTTCTTCACCCCGCCCGTGGCCGGCGCGCTCTTGCGGGCCGCCTTGGTGGCCAGCTGCTTCCTCGGGGCCTTGCCGCCGGTCGACTTACGGGCAGTCTGCTTAGTATGGGCCACACTGTCTCATTGACATGAGAGCTAAGGCAGTCCTATTTATAGACATAGCTTCCTCTTGATTGGGCCTGAAAGGAAGAAATTTTCAAACTTGTGATCTCATTGGTTAAAAGTCAATCTTATTTACCTGGGCATAAAATTGTTTTGCTCATCTTCCCTTTTTCCTTCACTCCCCTTTTCCAGATTCTTTTCTGTAATTTTGTCGATCACAGATTGTTTTTGAAAACCTTTCCTTTAAATTGATGTAACTTTTGTAAAAGCAACGTATAAAGTGTTTTGCATTCCATTTAAACAATTTTGTTTTCCAGATTCAAGCACGCCCTTCTGTGAGCTCTCAGCCTGTTTCAAGTTACCTGTTACTGTAGCACTTCTACCGTAGCTAACATTTATTTCGCATCTGGCACTTTGCTCAGCAAATTACATGCATTTTACCACGCATGACCGAAGCTTAACAAAACAATATATAATTGTAAGAATGAAAAAAATTGAACTTATTTACTTAATCTCGGAACCCAGCCAAAGCCATTTCATCTGGGTAGTGTGCTGACCTATAGCGACCTGATATTAAAGCCTCCGCTTTGCTTTAGCCCTTTCCCCCTGCGATGTGGTTTCTTCTTCCTCACGCTCACATCAGTGGCCAATTAGGTCCTGCAGATTATACCCTCTAAATCAAAGAAGGACAACAGGACAAATAGTAATGTCTCCTTTACAATGTAGAATACTTTGTAAATAAGTGCTTATTAGCCAGATTATGAGTTAAAGTTTCAAAATAAATTATTCAGTTGCCGACTTGCTAACATTTTATTCAATAAAATGTTTCCTAATGCTTAAAAGTTTAATATTTTTTTTCTGTTCTCTATGAAGAGAGTAAAGATGCTTTGCTTTTTCAGTTTCATGTGATTTGAAGTCTGTATTGTTCACAGCAGTAAATATTATAATGGTTATGTAGAAGTAACTGATAACTAAAAGTTGTATTGGTTAACATAAAACTTTTAATCATTTGCTTATTTTATTGAAAAATCATTGCATACAAACTGTAAAAACTCAAACCTGAGAAAGGCAGGCCCGAGAAGTTTCTTTTTTATTTTTATTTTATAAACTTACTTTGAAGGTGTCATTATGGACTATCTTCCTACTGAAGTCAAAATAAAGTAAAAGTGATTTTCAGGGTACTTCCTGAACACTAAACACAGTGTAGAAATCTGTTAGCTAAATTAATATCTTTGAGAGTTTTCATGTGAAGCATCCTCCTCTAGAGAGATCTAAAATGTACAAAAGTGTAATTGATGTGAACAAATGTTATCCCTCTCTGTAGTAGTTTTGTAATGCCTTTCAGACAGCAGGCACTAAG
>NW_016108146.1:394001-395923 GCF_001604975.1 Cebus imitator
GAATATGTGCAGTATGTGTTACAGGAAGGGGGATCCCGATCCAGACCCCTAGGGAGGGTGCTTGGATCTCGGGCAAGAAAAAATTCAGGGCAAGTATATAAAGCGAAAGCAAGTTTATCAGGAAAGTAAAGGAATAAAGGAATGGCTACTCCATAGAGAGAATGGCCCCAGGGCTGCTGTTTGCCCGTTTTTATGCTTATTTCATGATTATATGCTAAACAAGGGGTGGGTTGATGGCACGCACCTGTAATCCCAGCTACTCCGGAGGCTACCTAAGAATCCCTTGAACCCCTTGAACCCGGGGCGGAGGAGGTTGCAGTGAGCCAAGATCACGCCACTGCACTACAGCCTGGAAGACAACATACTGAGAATCCGTACCCCGCTCCCCCAACCCCCGCCCCCCAAAATAAGAAATCACTGCCAGTAAGGAAAACACAGCCAAGATATAAGGAGATGTAAAATAATGTGATAGATTCTGCAAGAGTTACCAGAGTCAGAAAATGGCAAGCATGTTTCTTCCATGCCCTGAAACAGCCAAGGGAGAGGAAGATATGGGTTGCCAATGCTGGGGTGTTGGTTTAGGCAGGTAGATGCTGTGATGCCGGTGGAACTGTTCAACAGGCAGACTTGAGAACCAGCTTTATGGGGAAAGAGAGAGAACTGCTCTGTCATCCTCCGTGGGTCACACCCTGGAGATTCTAAGTTTAAACATTTTGATTTGGGGAGATTTAGAGTTTTGAGCTTGAAATGACTGAAGAGCCACCAGGTGAGTCCACAAGTTTCAGTCCAGAAGTCTGAATATAGATTCAAGACTTACGAGCATACAGAAGGTGGAGCCAAGGGAGAGATTAAACAGGGCAGAAGTTATTAAAAATATTCTTTGGAAAAAAATCCCCCACAAAACACGATTGTTTCAGCAGAAACCAGGACCTTTTCTCAGACTCCCCTACAGAGGGCCCTGATACAGTAATAAACATGTTAACAGTAAGAACCCCAACCAATTTCATAGCGCAGTTTCTGGTAATTACTCTCAGTATGGAGCGGATAGTCCTCTTGCAAGACCTAACTTGGCAAACTGCTGGCTCCATGTGGGGCTTCCAAAGGACACAGTGGGGCACTAAATCCTGGCTGATAACGAAGATCGATTTAGAGAAAAACAAAAAAGTTGACTGTGAAAGCCCCTTTTCATATTTGAGGTGAAACTGTGGACCCTACCCTAGCTAAATGAGCCGAACACCGCCCATTGAAGACACAAAAATCTTAGGTGCTGCCTTGGGCACCTGCGTATTGCTGCCTAGGACAGAGGAAATTCTACAGCACCCCGACATTCCCATGTCCCCAGCAAAGTGCTGGCAAAAAAAGGGAAGCACCTGAGATTCCTCAGGCAAGAAGAATACAGATCACAATAGGCCCGGGCTCAGGGTTCCCTGCTTTCTTTCAAAATGAAAAGACCCTGGAGACCACACCTGGGCTTCTGGTAATTGGGATAGGGCTTCAACTGCAATTAGCACAGTTCCTCATTGAGTTAAGCCTACCCTATAGGGAAGCAAATTTTCTTGTATTGATGACACACGAAAAATGAACAATACATCCAACAAACTTCTACAAAAAATGCTAGGCCGGGCGCAGTGGCTCATGCCTGTACTTCCAGCATTTTAGGAGGCCAGGCTGGTGAGTCGCCTTAGATTGGAAGTTTGAGACCAGCCTGGCAACATGGAGAAATCCCATCTTTACTAAAAACACAAAAATTAGCTGGGCATAGTGGCACATACATGTAATCCTAGGTTCTCAGAAGGCTGAGAACCTTGAGAACCTGAGAACCTGAGAATCTCTTGAGCCCAGGAGGTAGAGGGTTGTGGTCAGCCAAGATTGTGCCATTGCACTCCAGCCTGGGCAACAAGAGCAAAACTCCATCTCAAAAA
>NW_016108146.1:397711-399373 GCF_001604975.1 Cebus imitator
TCGTGATTCAGCAGGAATTGATTGTGTATCAACAGAAACGGGTTACAACCCATCGTTACATGGGCTCGAACCACCAGCCTCTCAGTTAACAACGCAATGCACTAACCCACCATGCCACAGAAACCCTTACTACTGATTCAACTGGGCGCCACAGGCCGGACTCACTCACCAAACTCCCCCGGGCCTTCCGTTCTCAGGGCCTGGCGGCAGAACAACTGTGCAAGGCCTTGGAAAACCCCAGAGATTAGAGCCCTGGGTCGCGCTGGTCATGTAGGACACCCGCGGGTTGGGAGATGCTGGAGCCAGGAGGACAGCCGAATGGCCTTCGCCCGCGCTGCCCCTCACCTGCTTCAGAAACCCCCGGGAACTCCCCAGCTGGGGGGCCCAAGGGGAGCTGAGCGCCCGGCGGGCTCCCGGGATGGCTCTTCCCGTTCTTTGCGCCGCCTTCACCCAGTGAGGGAGCCTGTGCCCACCCTGCCCAGGCGCTTTCGGGGCCGCTGCGGAGCTTCCGCTGCCGACCTCGGGTCCTGTGTCCCGCCCGGGGGCTCCGCCAGGCAGGGATGGGGGGAGGGTCGCTCGTGGGTCCCACGGGGAGCAGGGGCTGGCACTCAGCAGGGCGCAAGACTAGGACTTGAACGAATCCATCATCGCTTTCGGCTTTTAGTCCTTTGAAGATCCCGGAAAAAAGAAATCATCAACTAATTTCCATGGGGAAGTTTTGTTTTGTTTTGCTTTGTTTTTGAGACAGGGTCTCACTTGGTCACCCAGGCTGGAGTGCAGTGGTGCAAACACGGCCCGCTGCAGCCTTGATCTACCGGGCCGAGCTATTTTCTTGTCTGAGCCCCACAAGCAGCTGGGACTACAGGCGGAGCCACAAGCCGGGCTAAATTTTGTCTTTTTTGTAGAGACAGGATTTCGCCATGGTGCCCAGGCTGGTCGCGAAGGGGAAGGAAGTTCTTTCTAAAAAAGAACATTTATTCCGATTGATTTGATTTCTCGGAGTCCCACAGGGAGGGCAAGGGGCGAGGCCTCTGGCGGCCTTGATTGCCTCTCCGCGGAGCTGAGGGTTCAGCTGGGCTGTTTTTGGGTGCGTGCCTGGGTCAGGAGGCCGGGAGCGGTGCAACGGGTGGGTACCACAGGGAACTGCGAGGGGGAGAGCAGGGAAGTCGGCAGAGGCCTGGCCCCGGGGGTGGAAAGTCCCAGGAGCTTTGTGCAGCGGTGAGGACCGCACGAGGGAGAGATGAGAAGTGCTCTTTTACTGCAGCAGTGGGGAAGGGAGGAAAAATGGAGAGACACCAAGAAAAAATGAAATCTACGGGACCTTCAGGTCTGCAAAGCGGAGGCAGCCCTACATTCAGTTGAAAGAAGGCCAGCTGCTTCGGCGTCTTTGGCTGGGTTCTTCTTTCCCTTTCGCCTCTAACCTCTGCCTAGACTGTGCCCTTTACCTGCGACGAGACGCTTCACGTTTCCGTGGCTTCGGGACTCTGTGCCGTCGGGAGACTAGAAGGAACCCCTACTCTGCACACCGAGGTCATCTTGAAAGCCTGGACTTTTGCAAGTGCAACACCCAAAAGGTGAGGCGCTCCCTCTCAGTCGGCCTTATTGGAATCTTTTACTGTTGACATAATGCGGCTGTACCCGTTTTTCTGGCTCAGATATTTC
>NW_016108146.1:401047-403743 GCF_001604975.1 Cebus imitator
TAGCAACCTAATGAAGAAACAGAAAACCAAATACCGCGTGTTCTCACTTATAAGTGTGAGCTGAATGATGAGAACACATGGATACATGGAGTTGAGGGGTGGGGACAACACACTGGGCCTGCAGAGTGTGGGGGCTGGGAGGAGGGAGAGCATCAGGAAGAGCAGCTAATGGATGCTGGGCTTAGTACCTGGGCGATGGGATGATCTGTGCAGCAAATTGCCAGGGCACACGTTTACTTTTGTTACACACCTGCACATCCTGCATATGTACCCCGAACTTAAAAATTGTAAACAAAACATTTAAAATGCAAAGAAAACAAACACCCAACAAAAAGAGCGGTGGAAATCTGTACCAGGCTTATTGTAAAAAGAGAGAGTGAAAACATGGATATCAGACAAAGGCAAACAGCAAAAGAACACTTTACATTAGTTAGAGGACTATCCCAGCATCTACCTAGAATCCATCGGAATAGAACACAGCTGTTTTTCCCTGAAATGGCCTCCTTGTGTGAGCCGCGAGGGGGAGATGAAGGAAAGAAATCCTGGAGTGAAATGCCCATTTCTTCGCTCTTGTTTTGGTCTCTGTAAGGCATAAGACGGTAAAAACAAGATCTGATCCCTGGTGTTTTTCAGGAATTGGAGGGGTCTATGAGGAGAGAAGTTCAATTATCAAGCAGGTCTCCTGGATTTTCCCAGGCACAGTCCCAAGAGTCCAGCTTTCCAACCCGACGTCCCTGGGTCCTGAAGGCCTTTTTGGGGAAAGTGCTGATGTTCATCTGAATAATGGGAGGAAAGGGTTTGGGAGGCACCAAGCCACGAGACGGCAAAGATAAGTTATCAAGAAGCGAGGCAGGAACTTTCCACAGGTGCCCACCGGATACAGGACTAGAGACAAGAAACTGGGTGCATTTCCGATGTTTTCCTACAGAGGATTGTTATCCAGTTGTACAGAGCCCACTTCAGAATAAGGCTTTATGAAGTTTTAATGCAAAGCCATAGCTTTGTGGTATTGCCTGATACAAATCTCCAAATGAGCCTTTGCTCTGGGTGTCTTTTTGTTAGTTATATCTTCCAAAGACGACTCGGGGAAAATCTTGACTCCTTTTCCCATGTCGATAGCTTACCTGTTTCCAAGGAAAGACCACAAGGTTCCATCCAGCTGGCATTGGTAGTTCAGTGGTAGAATTCTTGCTTCCCACGCAGGAGACCCGGGTTCGATTCCCGGCCAATGCAGTTCCCCGTGTTTGCGCCCTATGGCTTTTACATTTACTTACCATAACCGTCTGTCCCTTAGGTAGGTCACAGTGTGATAGAAGCTGTCAGAGTCTGGCAGACACAGGCAGAGAGGGAAAACGGGGCCCTGGGAAAGAGGAGGTGTGTGGGGAGGAACCCACCTGCAAATGAGGGGAGCTGTGGAGAGGGGTCTCGGACCTTTCTGTCCACAAAGACCCCAGTCCTTGGTCATCTTGGCAACATTATCATCGGGCACGAGTGGAGAGCAGCACGTCCCCAGAACTCATTTCCATCACCCCGGTTTGTTTCACATCCCACCAGGCAAATCTTCTGTCCAGGGGATTCTTTTTCATGCTTCTCTCTGAGCAGCATGGTGCAGGGGTCATGACAATCATTAGCTCTCGAATTCTGGGGAGGAAACCTGGAAAAGGAAAGCCCCGTGATCATCTGGTTTGTCCTCCCCTGTTTCCATCTGCTCTTTTCCTCAGAGAAGCTTACATGGGCCCAGGATGTCACATGGCAGCTGCCTCACTGGCGGATTCAGAGCCGTTGACAAATCTCTTCTGCGAAGCAGTAGGAGCTGCAGTTGGTCCATAGCCATGGAGTCAGAAGCAAGAGCAGAATGGAAAACACTCGTCTCCATCGTGTTCTCTTTCCTCCCTGTGAACATCAACTTTCACACACCGGTTCACACCTGCCTTGGTCTCTGTGGGAGGTTCGCCGTTTTTCACAGTTCCCGTAAGCTATGTTTCCTTCTTGCTTCTACACTTCTTTCCAGGGTTGAGTTTCGGAGCTGGTTAGCAGTCCAGACTAGTTCAACACCCTGGTTCAAAACCATGTGTCTGGTTTTGCTCCTAATGTTTGCCTCTTAGACCAGAGTTAAAACGTGTTCCCTTGGCTTCTATTTTCTAGAGAGAATTGGTATCATTTCTTCCTTAACTGTTTGGTAGTGAAACCATCTAGACCTGGTGCTTTGTTCTGGAAGGTTATTAATCGTTGCTTCCATTTGATTAACCGATAGAGATCTATTTAGGTTATCTGTTTCTCCTTGTGTGAGTTTGGGCAGACTGTGTTTCAAGGACTTGCTCCAATTCATCCACGTCCTCATATTTGCGAGCAGAGAATTGTTGATAATCTTCATCTGTTTTCCCTTTAATGTCCATGAGATCAGTAGTGAGGACCTTGTTTTATTTCTGTTATTAGTAATGTGTATCTTCTCTCATTGTTTCTCGGTTCACCAGCTAGATGTTTATCAATATCATTGATGATTTTAAAGAACTTGCTTTTGGTTTTGTTGATTTTTCTCTATTGATTTCTGGTTTTCCATTTCCTTGATTTCTCCTCTAATTTTATAGCTTCTTGTCTTCCACTCACTTTAAATTTGATTTGCTCTTGTTTTTGAGTTTCCTGAAGTGTAAGTTTGAATTGTTGATTGAAGATCTTTTTTCTTTGCTAACGTATGC
>NW_016108146.1:404723-407294 GCF_001604975.1 Cebus imitator
TTTAATTGGTGTACACATTCAGTGCAATCAGTAACTTGAGATGGTTTCAGTCAATCGCTTGAGTTGGCTGTGGATCCTTTCCTTTAATGAGAAAAAACCACGATGTGGGGACAAAGTTTTCATGTTCAGAAGAGATTGGCCTTGTCCTTAAGGAAATTATGTTGATTGGGATTTCTCTTAACCTCCTTTAGTTGTGTTTACCATTATTAAAGTTAAGAGACATTCATTTGGATTAAGTGGTAATAATAATAATTTTTAAAAGGTGTGTGAATTTGTATTGGTTTCTGATCCCAAGCCTGTTTCACTGTTGGACTTTCATGTGTATACTTGAAAACAAAACATGTACAAATATTGCACAGGTTTGAAGATTTTAGTAGTGAAAGTGACCTAATCAGTTATTAGTACTGTATCTAGAAACCAGTCTTGGAAATATGAAATTATGCTCTTTCAAATAGCTTAAAAGAAGGCCCCATGTGGTGGCTGGTGCCTGTAATCCCAGTATTTTGTGAGGCTATGGTGGGCAGATCACCTAAGGCCAGGAGTTTCACACCAGCCTGGCCAACATGTCCAAACCCTGTCCCCACTAAAAATACAAAAATTAGCTGGGCGTGATGGTGCATGCCTGTAATCCCAGCTACTCAGGAGGCTGAGGCAGGAGAATCACTGGAACCTGGGAGGTGGGGGTAGAGGTTGCAGTGAGCTGAGATCCTGCCACTGCACTCCAACCTGGGCAACGGAGGGAGACACTGTCTCAAAATGAAGAAATAAATAAATAACATAGCTGAAAAAATTACAATGTGTTTATTCTCACCTTTCCTTATTGTATGCTGTTTAAAGAAAAGGAAATTATTTATCCTCATACTAAATTTCCAAAACTGTGCTTTGCGTTTACCATTTTGTTCAATGATGGAGAGAAAAGTTAATTGTCTTATTTGATAAGTTTGCCATAGGCCCTGTCACATTTTTGATGCTTTTGTTCATGGTTCTGTCATTAGAATGCTAGCAACTAGGTACATGCAAGGAATAACCTAACCACGTTCATACAATGGTTTGAAATGCTGTAGGCAGTAACCACTGGACACCAAGTCAGTGTTTTCATTTTTGACGTGTTAGAGAGAAACAGGACTTTCTGCAGTACAAATGTCCTATTAACTAATCCCTGTGCTGTTAGCTTACAGAGCTTTGACTCCTGGGTCTGAAAAACGCAGCTACTCCTGCTAAATCTTGAACATTCCCACCAATCGATGCCTTGTCTTCAGAACTTAAAGAAGATGACAATCAAAATGAACTGCTTTCATGAATCACAGAACCAGAAATTAAAACCTTTCAATCCATTTAGGCCCAACAATCCCACATGCCCCTCTCTTCTGCCTCATGCCTTTTTTTTTTAAGCACAATATTTTTATTAATATTTGGACAAGAAAAAGGAATGCATTTGCATGCAGCTATATCGGCAAGCCCAAAGAGACATTCAAATCACTCTGAGACAAACCAAGCAAATATCACAGAAGCATAGACAAGTCCTCCCGCTGCATGTCTTGGTTGACAGAATACCAGTTACCGGCATGTATAGGCGCACTCACTTGGCACACACGTGAGCCACTGCCGTGTTCTGCTTGCCAAGCAATCCTCACTGAGGACCTGGAGAAAAGCACAGAGATTCTGCCCAACAGTGACGCTGCAGCCCCAGATCCAGATGTTCATGACAGCCATCCTGGGGAGGTTTTCCCGAGTGGCATCCAGAACCATTAGGCACCTTGCCAGTATCTTGATCGTGGGCTTTTGGCCTCCATAGTTGTAAGAAGTAAATTTCTGTTGTTTCAGCCACTCCGTCGATGATATTTTAAATGGCAGCCCTAGCTGACTAATACAGATTGATTCCTTCACCTGTTCTGTGGCTCAGATCCTGGAACAGCCTCCTCCGTTTTGTTCAAGTCACCAAGATCTTGTTCCACAAAACAAACTTCTTGTGGCTCTGAGGACAAGTCTGCCCCACCCTGCCAAGCTCCTGGATGAAGCTCTGTGGCCTGGGAGGCTGCTGGACACTCTTTGGGCCTTCGACAGGAGAAGGGAGGGAGGCTGTATCGCGAGCTGCCTCACTGGAACAAACCTGGTGGTTGTAGCAGCCAGTCCCCGCTGGCCTTCTTGCCGTGGGAGGCGCCAGATCGTGCTATTGGAACTTGGAGCCCATCGCCCCAAGAGACTTGGGATCCCATGGGGCCGGGCTCATCGATAGTATTTACTCAGGAAGCTCAGAATGCGTTAACTCAGGAGGAGTTGGCACCACCTACACCGTCAGCACCCGGGACTCCAGAACCAACAGAGGTGCAGAGTCCATCCACGCGGGAGATTCCTAACCTTGCCTTTGGAGGCAGACAGCCTTCCCCAGAGGTGGCAGCACCTGAGCCGCCCGGCAGTCACCTTGTGGGCACCCTGGACTCCGATAAGTGCCCAGAAGTCTTGGGTCCTGGGGAAGCGGCCTCGGGACGCCCGCGCGTGGCCATTCCGCGGCCTCGAGACGTGCGCAAGTTGGTGAAGACCACGTAGGCGCCAAGCTTCCCGGCGGGAACC
>NW_016108147.1:0-1112 GCF_001604975.1 Cebus imitator
ACTCGTTGTGAAGTTTGTGCCAGGGTAAATCCAGGAGGCAGTAGGCCTAGTCAGGCAGGGATAAAACTCAGGGGTACTAGCCCAGGTGAACACTGGGAGGTAGATTTTACTTAAGTAAAGCCCCCAGTGTGCGGCTATAAGTACCTCCTTGTGTTTGTAGACACTTTCTCTGGATGGGTCAAGGCTTTTCCTACTAGGTCAAAAACCGCACTGGTAGTAGCGAAAAAATTGTTACAGGACCTGGTTCCTCAGTTCAGCTTACCCCTGACACTGGGATCAGTTAATGGCCCTGCATTTGCAGCTCAGGTTTCACAGGGCCTGGCAAAGGCCCTGGGCATATCCTGGAAACTGCACTGTGCCTATCGCCCCCAGAGTTCAGGGCAGGTTGAAAGGATGAACCGGACCATAAAGGAAACTTTGACAAAATTCATTCTAAAAACCGGTGAAAACTGGGTCAGCCTGCTTCCTTTTGTTCTCCTCCGTACCCGATGTACTCCCTATAAAAAAAGGCTTCACTCCTTTTAAGATTATGTTTGGGAGGCCCCCTCCCCTACTCCCCAAACTTGCGAATGTTATACATGCTGGAGTCCATAACCATACACTCCTTAAGTCCTTGCAGGCACTCCAGTCTGTTCAGTCCCAGGTGCACACGCTCATCAGGAAGACTCAACCTATCCCAGTGGATTTCACTGACCAGCCGGTACACCCCTTCCAGCCAGGGGATGAAGTCCTGGTGAAAAGATTCACTGCCTCCAACCTAACTCCTCGCTGGAAGGGACCCTACACGGTAATCCTGGTCACCCCCACGACAATCAAGGTGGACGGACTGACTGCCTGGATTCACCACTCACACGTCAAGACTGCCCCCCCAGATGCAGGATGGGAAGCGTTTCCATCCTCAACGGACCCCCTAAAGCTAAGACTATTGCGCCGTTCTCAGTCATTATCCTAATCTCCCTGATTCCTGCAACCACCCTCCGAAAGGGACCCTCCTTGGCACCCACCTACTATCGATGGGTCATCACCGAGGGCTCCACTGGAGCATATGTTAGTTCCTTAACCGGAAAGGGATCCACCCTAGTCAACCTAACCCTGGAGTACTCTCCGGAGAC
>NW_016108147.1:2324-32716 GCF_001604975.1 Cebus imitator
GCCTTTTCATCCCCATCCCTGCCCCTCACCCCCACTCCCAAGGTGGTTTTTCGGGTATAAAAAATCGTGGCACCCTCCTGTTGCCACCACAGGTTGGAGAGACGTGAGTCCTCTGTGGTCGCCGGCATAATAAATGACCCTGCAAATCTGGCATACTTTTGTCTTGTGATAACTTTCTACACTCGGTCAAATACAACACATATGTTTAACCATCCTTGCATCACTGGGATGAAGCCTATTTGATGATGATGAATAAGCTTTTTGATTTGCTGTTGCATTCTGTTTGCCAGTATTTTACTGAAGATTTTTGCATCGATGTTCATCATGGATATTGGCCTGAAGTTTTCTTTTCTTCTTGCATCTCTGCCCGGTTTTGGTATTAGGATGATTTTGGTCTCATAAAATGGATTGGGGAGGGTTCCCCCTTTTTGTATTGTTTGTAATAGTTTTAGAAGGTATGGTACCAGCTCCTCCTTGTACCTCTGGTAGAATTCGGCTGTAAACCCATCTGGACTTGGGCTTTTTATAGTTTGTAGGTTAATTTCTGCCTCAACTTCAGCCCTTGTTATTGGTCTATTCAGGGTTTCAACTTCATCCTGATTTAGTCTTGGGAGAGTGCAAGTGTCCAGGAATTTACCCATTTCTTTCAGGTTTACTGGCTTGTGTGCATAGAGTTGTTTGTAGTAATCTCTGATGGTAGTTTAATCTGCGGTGATGTACCCTTTATCGTTTTTTATTGCACCTATTTGATTCTTCTCTCTTTTCTTTTTTATTAGTCTGTCCAGAGGTCTATTGATTTTGTTGATCTTTTCAAAAAAACCAGCTCCTGGATTTGTTGATTTTTGAAGAATTTTTTGTGTCTCTATCTCCTTCAGTTCTGTTCCGATCTTAGTTATTTCTTGTCTTCTGCTAGCTTTTGAGTCTTTTTGATCTTGGTCCTCTAACTCTTTCAGTTTTCATGACAGGGTGTCGATTGTAGATCTTTCTTTGCTTCTCATATGGGAGTGTATTGCTATGAATTTCCCTCTAGACATTGCTTTAAATGTGTCCCAGAGATTCTGGTATGTTGTGTCTTTGTTCTCCTTGGTTTCAGAGAACGTCTTTATTTCTGCCTTCATTTCATTGTTTATCCAGTCAACATTCAAGAGCCAGTTGTTCAGTTTCCATGAAGTTGTGTGGTTCTGAGTTAGTTTCTTAAACCTGAGTTCTAATTTGATTGCCCTGTGTCTGAGAGACTCTTTGTTGTGATTCCATTCTTTTCCATTTGCTGAGGAGTGATTTACTTCCAGTTATGTGATCAATTTTAAAGTGCAGTGTGGTGCTGAGAAGAATGCATATTCTATGCATTTGGGGTGGAGAGTTCTGTAAATGTCTATTAGGTTTGCTTGCTCCAGGTCTGAGTCTCAAGTCCTGGATATCCTTGTTAGTTTTCTGTCTAATTGATCTGTCTAATATTGACAGTGGAGTGTTAAAGTCTCCCACTATTATTGTGTGGGAGTCTAAGTCTCTTTGTAGGTCATTAAGGACTTGCTTTATGTATCTGGATGCCCCTGTATTGGGTGCATATATATTTAGAATAGTTAGTCCTTCTTGTTGTATTGATCCTTTTACCATTATGTAATGCCCTTCTTTGTCTCTTTTGATTTTTGTTGGTTTAAATTACATTTTATCAGAGACTAGGATTGCCACCCCTGCTTTTTTTTTTCTCTCCATTTTCTTGGTAAATCTTCTTCCATCCCTTTATTTTGAGTCTATGTGTGTCCTTGCATGTGAGATGGGTCTCCTGAATATATCACAGTGATGCTTCTTGCTTTTTATCCAATTTGCCAGTCTGTGTTTTTTGTTTGGGGCATTTACTCTGTTTACATGTAGTGTTAATATTGTTATGTGTGAATTTGATCCTGCCGTTTTATTAGTGGTTGGTTGTTTTGCCCTTTGGTTGGCATAATTTCTTCACTGCATCGTTGATCTTTACCATTTGGTTCTTTTGCAGTGGCTGGTACTGGGTTTTCCTCTCTGTGTTTAGTGCTTCCTTCAGGAGCTCTTGCAAGGCAGGCCTGGTAGTGACAAAATCTCTCAGCAATTGCTTGTTCATAAAGGATTTTATTTCTCCATCACTTATGAAGCTTAGTTTGGCTGGATATGAAATTCTGTGTTCAAATTTCTTTAGGATGTTGAATTTTGGCCCCCAGTTTTCTGGCTTGTAGGGTTTCTGCTGAGAGATCCACTGTGAGTCTGATGGGCTTCCCTTTGTGGGTGACCCGACCTCTCTCTCTGGCTGGCCTTAGCATTTTTTCCTTATTTTCAACCCTGGTGAATCTGACGATTATGTGCCTTGGGGTTGCTCTTCTAGAGGAGTATCATTGTGGTATTCACTGTATTTCCTGAATGTTGGCCTGCCTTGCTAGGTTGGGGAAGTTCTCCTGGATAATATTCTGAAGAGTGTTTTCCAGCTTGGATTCATTCTTCCCGTCATCTTCCCTTACACCGATCAAGCATAGATTAGGTCTTTTCACATAATCCCATATTTCTTGAAGGTTTTGTTCATTTCTTTTCACTCTTTGTTTTCTTTTCTTGCCTTCTCATTTTATTTCATTGGGTTGATCTTCAGTCTCTGACATCGTTTCTTCTGCTTGATCTATTCAGCTATTGAAACTTCTGTATGCTTCTTGAAGTTCTTGTGCTGTGTTTTTCAGCTCCATCAAGACGTTTATGCTCTTCTCTAAGCTGTTTATTATAGTTATCATTTCTTCTAACCTTTTTTCAAGGTTTTTAGTTTCTTCGCATTGGGATAGAACATGTTCCTTTAACTCAGAGAAGTTTTTTATTACCCACCCTCTGAAGCCCGCTTCTGTCAATTCATCAAATTCGCTCTCTGTCCAGCTTTGTTCCCTTGCGGATGATGAGTTATGATCTCATGGTGGAGGAGAGGAGGTCTGGTTTTTGATGGTTTCATTCTTCTTGTGCTCGTTTCTTCCCAACTCCTTGGATTTATATAGTTTTGATTTCAGGTAGCTGCCTGGGGAGGCGGCCTTTCCTTTTCCTGCCTGCAGAGGCGCTGCTGGGCTGCCACAGATTCAGTGGAGTTGCTGCGTTGTCTTTCATTTACTCAGGAAAATTAGGCCGGCTTCTGCAATGGCGGCTTCCCTTCCCCCTGCTGAGCTCTGTCATTCCTCGTTGTTCTCTAACTGATGTTCTGGGTGTGACTCTCTGGAGTGAGAGTTTTTTAGCCTGCTGGGCTTTGTGCAGGGGCGACCCCATCCTGCCATATGAGCTATTTCCCTGCTTTCAGTTCCCCTTCTTTCTGGGGAGTGGGTGGCTCTGTCCAGCTGGCTTTCTGGCTTTTGCATCAGCCAGTGCTTCTGCTTATATCTATGCTGACAGCCCTGGCACCAGCTGATGTTGCTGTTCTTCCCTGCTCAGGCAGATCACTGAGGCTTTTCAGCCCAGCGAAGATCTCCTGTTCTGTGTGTTGTAGAGGGCTTGGGTGGAGCACTGTATCTGAACTGAAGTCCCAGAGGGGGAGATCCCCTGGTCCTCTGGTCAGTTGCATGCACCTCCTGGGTGGGTCAGTGCCCCACTCTGCCTCAATTTGTCCTATTTGGTTTGTACCCACTGTCCAACCAGACCACAAAATGAACTTGGTACCTCATTTGGAATTGTGGAGACCACTTGGCTTCTGTGTCTCTCTCGCTGGGAGCTGCTTTCCAGAGCTGCCTCTTATTCTGGCATCTTGGGATCCCCCTCATTGCCCAGTTTTTAATGGAGTTGTTTGTTTTGTTCTTGTAAATTTGTTTAAGCTCCTTGTAGATTCTAAATATTAGACTTCTGTCAGATGGGTAGATTGCAAAAATTGACTTCCACTTTGTAGGTTGCCTGTTCACCCTGATGAGGGTTTCTTTTCCTGTCTAGAAGCTCTTTAGTTTAGTTGGATCCCATTTGTCAGTTTTGGCTTTTGTGGCAGTTGCTTTTGGCATTTTCATTATGAAACCTTTGCCCTTGCCTGTATCTTGAATAGTATTGCCTAGGTTTTGTTCTAGGGTTTTTATAGTTTGGGGTTTTAAATATAAGTCTTTAATCCATCTTGAGTTAATTTTTGTATAAGGTGTAAGAAAAGAATCCAGTTTCTCTATTCTGCCTATGCTTGCCAGTTCTCCCAGCATTATTTATTAAATAGGGAATTATTTTCCTATTGCTTGTTTTTGTCACGTTTGTCAAAGATCAGATTGTTGTAGATGTACAGTCTTATTTCTGAGTTCTCTATTCTATTCCATTGGTCTATGTGTCTGTTTTTATACTAGTACCATACTGTTTTGGTTACTGTGTAGCCTTGTAGTATAGTTTGAAGTCAGGTAGCGAGAAGCCTCCTGCTTAGTTCATTCTGCTAATGATTGTCTTGGCTACACGCACTTGTTTTTGGTTCCAGATGAATTTAAAAATAATTTCTTCTAATTATGGGAAGAATGTCAATGATAGTTTAATGGGAATAGCATTGCCTCTATAAATTACTTTGGACAATATAGCCATTTTCACAATATTGATTGTTTCTATCCATAAGCATGGAATGATTTTTCATTTGTTAATGTTCTCTCTGATTTTCTTGAGCAGTAGTTTGTAGTTCTCCTTGAAGAAGTCCTTCACTTCCCTTGATGGTGGTACTCCTTGGTATCTTATTCTCTTTGTAGAAATTATGATTGGTAGCTCAATCGTGATTTGGCTCTCTGCTTGTGTGTTCTTAGTGTATAGGAATGTTTGTGACTTATGTGCATTGATTTTGTCTCCTGAGACTTTTCTGAAGTTTTTAATCAGCTTAAGAAGCCTTTGGGTGAAGATGATGGGGTTTTCTAGAATAGAATCATGCCATCTGCAAAGACAATGTGACTTTCTCTCTTCCCATTTGAATTCCCTTTATTGCTTTCTCTTGCCTGATTGCCCCAACAAGAACTTCCAACACTATGTTGAAAAAGGGTGGTGACAGGAGACATCCTTTTCTTATGCTAGTTTTGAAGGGGAATGCCTCCAGCTTTTGCCCATTCAGTATATTTGCTGTGGGTTTGTCACAAATGGCTTATTTTGAGGTATGTTGCATAGATACCTAGTTTATTGGGAGTTTTTAACATGAAGGGATGTTGAATTTCATCAAAGGCCTTTTTTTGCGTTTATTGAGATAATCATGTGGTTTTTGCCTTTAGTTCTGGTTATGTGATGAATTACCTTTTTTGATTTGCACGTGTTGATTCATCCTTGGATCCCAGAGATGAAGCTGACGTAATCATTTTGGTAAGGTTTTTGATGTGCTGCTGGATTCGGTTTGCCAGTATTTTATTGAGAATTTTTGCATCCATGTTCAGCAGGGATATTGGCCTGAAGTTTTCTTTTTTGTTGTATCCCTGCCAGGTTTTGGTATCAGGATAATGCTGGCCTCTTAAAATCAGTTAGGGAGGAATCCCTCCTTTTCAATTATTTGGAATAGTTTCAGAAGAAATGGTACCAGCTTCTCTTTGTAACTCTGGTAGAATTGTGCTGTAAATCCATCTGTTTCTGGTCTTTTTTTGGTTGGCAGGTTATTACTGCCTCAATTTCAGAACTTTTTATTATTGATCTATTCAAGGATTCAGCCTCTTCCTGGTTCAGCCGTGGGAGGGTGTATGTGTCCAGGAATTTATTCATTTTTTTCTTGATTTTCTAGTTTATTTGCATAGAGGTGTTTGTAGTATTCTCTGATGGTTGTTTGTATTTCTGTGGGGTTAGTGTTGATCTATCTTTTATCATTTTGCATTGTGTCTATTCGAATTTTTGGTCTTTCCTTCTAGTCTACCCAGTGGTCTATTTTATTTTATTTTATTTTTTCAAAACAACAGCTTCTGGTTTTGTTGATTTTTTTGAAGCATTTTTCATGTCTCTGCCTCCTTCAGTTTCACTCTGATCTTGGTTATTTCTTGTCCTCTGCTAGCTTCGGGGTTTGTTTGCTCTTGGTTTTCTAGTTCCTTTAGTTGTGATGTTAGGAGGTCAATTTGAGACCTTTCTAGTTTTTTGATCTGGTCACTTGGTGCTATAAAGTTCACTTTAGGCCAGACGTGGTGGCTCACACCTCTAATCCCAGCATTTTGGGAGGCTCAGGTGGGCGAATCACAAGGTCAGGAGTTCAAGACTAGCCTGGAAAAAGAGTGAAACCCATCTCTACTAAAAATACAAAAAATTAACGAGGTGTGGTGGTGGGTGCCTGTAGTCCCAGCTATTTGGTAGGCTGAGGCAGGCGAATCTTTTGAACCCAGGAGGCAGAGATTGCAGTGAGCCAGGATCACACCATTGCACTCCAGCTTGGGCAACAGTGCAAGACTCCATCATCTCAAAAAAAAAAAAAAATCACTTTTAACACTGCTCTTTTTGCTTAGGACAGTCCTGGTTATACAAGCTATTTTTTGGTCCCATGTGAATATTAAATAGATTTTTCTAATTCTTTGAAGGATGTCAATGGCAATTTAATGAGAATAGCATTGCATATATAAATTGCTTTGAACAGTATGACCATTTTCACAATATTCTTTCTATCAATGAGCATTGAATGCTTTCTATCTCCCTGTTTCCTCTCTAATTTCCTTGAGCAGTGGTTTATAGATCTCCTTGAAGAGGTCCTTCACTTCCCTTGATAGCTGTATTTCTAGGTATCTTATTTTCTTTGTGGCAGTTGTGAATGAAGGTTCATTCATAATTTGGCTCTCTGCTTGTCTGTTGTTGATATTTAGGAATGCTTGTGAATTCTGCACACTGATTTTGTATCCTGAGACTTTGCTGAAGTTTCTTATCAGCCTAAGAAGCTTTGGGCTGAGTCGATGGAGTTTTCTAGATATAGGATCATGTCACCTGCAAAAAAGACAATTTGACTTCCTCTATTCCTATTTGAATACCACTTATTTCTTCCTCTTGCCTGATTGCCTTGGCCAGAATATCCAACGCTATTCTAAATAAGAGTGATTACAGATGGCATTCTTGTTTTCTGCCAGTTTTCAAGGGGAATGTTTCCAACTTTTGCCCATTCTGTGTGATATTGACTGTGGGGTTGTCATAAATGGCTCTTATTATTTTGAGGTATGTTGCATAAATACCTAGTTTATTGAGAGTTTTTAACATGAAAGGATGTTGAACTTTATTCAGGATCCTTTCTGCATCTATTGAGATAATCCTATGTGTTTTTTTTTTGTTTGTTTGTTTGTTTCTTTAGTTCTGTTTATGTGATGAATTACCTTTATTGGTTTGTGTATGTGGAACCAGCCTTGCATCCTGGGGATAAAGCTGAGTTGATCATGGTGGATGAGCTTTATGATGTGCTGCTTGTCTCAGTTTGCCAGTATTTTATTGACAGTTTTTGCATCAATGTTAATCAGGGAATTGGCCTGAAGCTTTCTTTTTTGTTGAATTTCTGACAGGGTGATATACCCTTTATCATTTTATATTGCTTCTATTTGATTCTTCTCTGTTTTCTTTTTTACTAATCTGGCTAGCAGTCTATTTTGTTGATCTTTTCGAAAAACCAGCTCCTGGATTTATTGATTTTTTTGAGGGGTTTTTTGTGTCTATCTCCTTCAGTTCTGATCTGAGTTATTTCCTGTCTTATGCTAGCTTTTGAGTTTTTTTTAAATCTTGCTCCCCTAGCTCTCAATTTTGATGATAGAGTGTCAATTTTAGATCTTTCCTTGCTTCTCGTGTAGGCATTTATTGTTATAAATTTTCCTCTAGACACTGCTTTAAATGTGTTGCAGAGGTTCTGGTATGTTGTGTCTTCGTTCTCCTTGGTTTCAAAGAACATCTTTGTTTCTGCCTTCATTTCATTATTTATCCAGTAGCCATTAAGGAGCAGGTTGTTCAGTTTCCATATACTTGTGCGGTTTTGAGTGAGTTTCTTAATCCTGAGTTCTAATTTTATTTCACTGTGGTCTGAGAGTCTGTTTTTTATGGTTTCAGTTCTTTTGCATTTGCTGAGGAGTGATTTACTTCCAATTATGTGGTCAGTCTTAGAAGTGCGATGTGGTGCTGAGAAGAATGTATATTCTGTGGATTTGAGGTGGAGAGTTCTGTAGATGTCTATTAGGTCCACTTGGTCCAGATCTGAGTTCAAGTCCTGGATATCCTTGTTAATTTTCTGTCTTGTTGATCTAATATTGACAGTGGAGTGTTAAATTCTGCCACTATTATTGTGTGGAAGTCTAAGTCTCTTTGTATGTCATTAAGAACTTGCTTTATGTATCTGGGTGCTCCTGTATTGGGTACATATATATTTACGATAGTTAGATCTTGTTGTGGCATTGATCCTTTTACCATTATGTAATGCCCTTCTTTGTCCCTTTTTATCTTTGCTGGTTTAAAGTCTGTTTTAACAGAGACTAGGATTGCAACCTCTTTTTTTTCTCTCCATTTCCTTGGTAAATTTTCCTCCATCCCTTTATTTTGAGCGTATGTGTGTCTTTGCACATGAGATGGGTCTCCTGAATACAGCACAATGATGAGTCTTGACGTTTTATCCAATTAGCCATTGTCTGTCTTTTGATTGGGGCATTTAGCCTGTTTACATTTAAAGTTAAGTTGTGTATATGTGAATTTTATCCTGCCATTTTGATACTAGCTGCTTGCTTTGCCCATTAGTTGATGCATTTTTTTCATTGTGTCTGTGGTCTTTACCATTTCGTACATTTTTGTAGTGCCTGGTACTGGTTTTTCTTTTCCACGTTTAGTGCTTCCTTCAGGAGCTCTTGCAAGGCAGGCCTGGTGGCGATGAAATCTCTCAGCAATTGCTTGTTCGCAAAGGATTTTATTTCTCCTTCACTTACGAAGCTTCGTTTGGCTGGATATGAAAGTCTGGGTTGAAAGTTCTTTTCTTTAAGGATGTTGAATATTGGTCCCCAGTCTCTTCTGGCTGGTAGAGTTTCTGCCAAGAGATCTGCTGTGAGTCTGAAGGGCTTCCCTTTGTGGGTAACCCGACCTTTCTCTCTGGCTGCCCTTAACATTTTTTTCTTTCATTTCAACCCTGGTGAATCTGACAATTATGTGCCTTGGGGTTGCTCTTCTAGAGGAGTATCATTGTGGTATTCACTGTATTTCCTGAATGTTGGCCTGCCTTGCTAGGCTGGGGAAGTTCTCCTGAATAATATCCTGAAGAGTATTTTCCAGCTTGGATTTATTCTCCCCATCACATTCAGGTACACCTATCAAACGTAGATTAGGTCTTTTCACATAATCCCATATTTCTTGGAGGCTTTGCTCATTTCTTTTCGCTCTTTTTTCTCTAATCTTGCCTTCTCATTTTATTTTATTTAGTTGGTCTTCAATCTCTGATATCCTTACTTCTGCTTAATCTATTCGGCTATTGAAACTTGTGTATGCTTTATGAAGTTCTCGTGCTGTGTTTTTCAGCTCCATCAAGTGGTTTATGTTCTTCTCTAAACTGGTTATTCTAGTTAGCATTTCATCTAACCTTTTTTCAACGTTCTTAGTTTCTTTGCATTGGGCTAGAACATGTTTCTTTAGCTCAGAGAAGTTTGTTATTATCCACCTTCTGAAGCCTGCTTCTGTCAGTTTGTCAAACTGATTCTCCATCAAATTTTGTTCCCTTGCTAGTGAGGAGTTGTGATCCCTTGGAGGAGGAGAGGCTTTCTGTTTTTTTGTGATTTCATCTTTTTATCACCGGTTTCTTCCCATTTTCGTGGATTTATCTGCCTTTGGTCTTTGAAGTTGGTGACCTTCAGATGGGTTCTCTGAGTGGATGTCCTTTCTCTTGATGTTGAACCTATTTCTTTCTGTTTTTTGGTTTTCCTTCTGACAGTCCCCTCTGCTGCAGGACTGCCTGAGGTCCATTCCAGACCCTGCTTTCCTGGGAATCACCCACAGGGGCCACAGAACAGTAAGGGTTGCTGCCTGTTCCTTCTTCTGTTATCTTGTACCAGAAGGGTACCTGCTAGATGTCAGCTAGAGCTCTCCTTTATGAAGTGCCTCTCTGGATATACAGTGGTCAGGGAGCTGCTTTAGGAGACAGTCTGTCTTTTTTCAGAGGTCAAGTGATGTGCTAGGAGCTCTATTGGTCCATTCAGAGCTGCTGGGCAGGGATGTTTAAGTCTGCTGCAGCTGAACTCTCAAACACCTCTTTTCCCAAGTGCTCTGTCCCAGGAAGGTAGGGCTTTATTTTAAGTCCCTGATGTGCTGCTGCCTTTTTTCAGAGATGCCCTGCCCATCAAGGAGGGAGTCTAGTCACAGTCTGCCTGCAGAGGCATTTCTGAGCTGCCACAGGCTCTGTCCAGCTGCTATGCAAACATCCTTGCATTTTTTTTTTCACACAGGTACGGTTGGAACTGCCTTGGTAATGACAGACTGCCTCAGTAATGGCAGACTGCCTCAGTGATGGTGGGTTGCCTCAGTAATGGCAGACTGCCTTAGTAATGGCAAACTGCCTCAATAATAGTGGACTGCCTTGGTAATGGCTGATGCCCTTCCCCCCATGGAGCTCAACTGTTCTGGGTCAAGCTCAAACTGCTGCACTGGCTGCAAAAACTCTCATGCCATTGCATTTCAGACTGGTCTTTGTGCGCGTGGGACCCACTTAGCCAGATCACCTGGCTCCCTGCCATCAGCCCCCTCTTTTTCAGTAGAATGTGCAGCTCTATCTCACAGGCATTCCAAGTGCCAGTTAAAATGGCTGCCTACATTTGTGCAGGCTTTTGTGCTGGAAACCCACCGCGCTTGTTGGCCAGCAGGAATCTCCTGGTCTGTGGGCCATAAAGACCATGGGAGTAGTGCAGTATCTGAACCAGTGTGCCAGTGTGGTCGGAAAAGCCTCCGATGGCCTTCGATGGGTGGGAGTGGGTTCCTCTGGTCTGATGCACTTCCTGGGTGAGGCAGTGCCCCACCATACCTCAGCTTGCTCTTCTTGGGCTACACCCACTGTCTAACCGGTCCCATTGAGATGCACCTGGTACCTTGGTTGGAAATGGGGTGATCACTCGCCCTCTGCATCGCTCTTACTGGAAACTGCACTCCAGAGCTGCTACTGTTTGGCCATCTTACTGCAAACTCTTTTGATATTGTCTCTATTTGTCTGAAATTTTGATTTTTTTTTAATTTTTCAAAAAACCTGTTTTTTTAAATTAATTTTTAAATTTCAATTTTATTTATTTTTTGCTCTAGTCTTTATAAGTTCTTTTATTCTACTAATTTTGGATTTGTCTTTTTCTTGCTTTTCTAGTTTTTTAAGATGCATTTTTAAATTGTTTAAGTTTTTTCTCTTTTTTGATACAGGCACTTAATAGCTATAAACTTCACTCTGAGTACTTCTTTTGCTGTATTCCAGAGATTTTGGTATGCTATATTCCGGTGCCATTTGTTTTAAGCAATTTTTTTAGTTTTCTTTTTAATTTCTTCATTGATTCACTGGTCATTCAGGAGCATATTGTTTAGATTCCATATATTTGTATTGTTTCCAAAATTCCTTGTTATTAATTTGTAGTTTTATTCCATTGTTTTCAGAAAAGATGCTTGATATTATACCAATCATTTTTTAATGTTTTAGGACTTGTTTTTTGACCTATCATATGGTCTATCTTTCTGAATGATCTATGTATATTCTGTGGCTCATAGGTGAAATGTTCTGTAAATGTATATTAGATTCATTTGGTCTACAGTAGAGATTAAGTCCAATCTGTATTACACAGATTGATTTTTCTGTATGGAATATCTGTACAATGCTAAAAGTAGGGTGTTGAAGTATTCAGCTGTTACTGTATTAGAGCCTCTCTCTCTCTTTAGTTCTAATAACATTTGCTTTATATATCTGAGTATTCCAGTGCTGAGTGCATATATATTTAAAATAGTTATTTCCTCTTGCTGAATTGACCCCTTTATCATTATATAGTGAAATTCTTTGTCTCTTCTTGTAATTTTTGTCTTGAAATCGATTTTGTCTGATATAGATATAATGACTCCTGCTATTTTTTGGTTTCTATTGGCATGAAATATCTATTTCAATCTTTTTATTTTCAGTTTATTTGTGTATTTATAGGTGAAGTTTGTTTTTTATGAGCAACATAATAATGGGTCTTGCTTTTTTACCCATTCAGCCAGTCTATGTGTTTTGATTGGATGGTTTAAACCATTCCTTTACAATGTTATTACTGATAAATAAGGACATACTCATTTCATTTTATTGTTATTTTCTTGTTGTTTTGTGGCCCTCTTCCCTCTTTTTTTTCCTTCCTGTCTTTCTTTACTGAAGGTGATTCTCTCTGGTGATATAATTTAGTTTCTTGCTTTTTATTTTTTTGTGTCTCCACTGTAGGTTTTTGGTTTGAGGTTACCATGAAGTTTGCAAATACTATCTTACAACCCATTATTTTAAGCTGATGACAACTTAGCACTATTTGTATAAATAAGCAAATAAGCAAGCAGAAAGGGAGCTAATAAAAACTCTACATTGAATCCAATTCCCTTATTTTGTAAACTTTTTGTTGTTTTGATTTATTTCTTATTGTCCTCACTATGCTTGGACAAGTTATTATACTTATTATTTTTGATCCGTTCATTGTTTACTCTTTCAACTAGGATGAGTAGCTTACATACCACAGTTACAGTGTTATAGTATTCTGTATTTTTCTGTGTACTTACAATTACCAGAGAGTTTTACACCATCAGGTGGTTTCTGATTGCCCATTTAATGTTCTTTTCTTTCTGATTGAAATACTCCCTTTAATATTTATTGTAGAAAAGAACTGGTGTTAATGAAATCCCTGGGAAAGTCTTTATTTCTTATATTTTTGCCAGATATACTATTATAGAGTAAAATATTTTTCCTTAGCATTTTAAATATGTTATGCCACTCTCTTCTGGCCTATAAGTTTTCCACTGAAAAGTATGCTGCCAGACGCATTGGAGCTTCATTGTATGTTATTTGTTTCTTTTCTCTTGCTGTTTTTAGGATCCTTTCTTAATCCTTGACCTTTGGGAGTTGGATTATTAAATACCTTGAGGTAGTCTATTTTGGGTTAAATCTGCCTGGTGTTCTATAACTTTCTTGCACTTGAATATTTCTATTTTCCCCTAGGTTTTTGAAATTCTTTGTTGTTGTCCCTTCAAATACAATTTCTGCCCTTCTTTCTTTCTCTACCTTCTCTTTAGTACCAATAACTCTTAGTTGTGCCCTTTTGGGGTTGTATTCTGGATTCCGTGTATATGTTTTATTGTTTTTTTTTCTTTTTTTCTCCTCTGTATTTTCAAATAGCCTGTCTTCAAGCTCCCTAATTCTTTCTTCTCCTTTATCCATTCTGCTGTTAAAGGACTCTGATGTATTCTTCAGTATGCTAATTGATTTTTCAGCTCCAGATTTTTTCTCTTGATTCTTTTAAATTATTTCATTCTCTTTGTTAAGTATATATAATAGAATTCTGAATTTCTTCTTTGCATTGTCTTGAATTTCTTTGAGTTTCTTCAACACAGCTATTTTGAATTCTTTGTCTAAAAGGTCACACATCTCTCTTTCTCCAGCAATGGTCCCTGGTGCTTTAATTAGTTTGCCTGGTGAAGTCATATTTTCCTGGACGTTGTTGATACTACTAAATGTTCTTCATTGTCTGGGTGTTGAAGAGTTAGCTATTTATTGTAGCCTTCACTGCATGGATTTATCTGCAGGGAAAACTTTCCAGATGTTTGAAAAAAACTTGGGTACTGTGATATAAGCTGTTTCTGCTATAGTGGGCATCCAAAGCCCAGTCTTCGGTAGTTCTTGCAGACTTGTAGAGATACTGCCTCTATGGTTTTGCACAAAAATTCTCTGGATTACCAGGCAGAGACTCTTGTTCCCTTCTTTTAGTTTATCCCAGACGTACAGATTCTCTCTCCTTTCTTGGCCACAAAAAGCTAGGGCTGATGTGACACAAGCACCCCTGTTGCCACCACCACCGTGACGGTGCTGACTCAGACCTGAAGCCAGCACAACACTGGGTGTCACCCAAGGCCTGCTGTATCCACTCCTGATCTACTGGCTATGTTCTTTCAAGGCCCTGGGGTTCTACAATCAGCATGTGGCAAAGACAGCCAGGCATGTGTCCTTTCTGTCAGGGAAGCAAGGTTCCCCCAGATCCTGGGTAGGTCCAGTGGTGCCAACTGGGAGTCAGTGACCAGAGTTAAAAACTTTCAAAGACTACCTCATGTTCTATAGTACTGAGGCTGAGCTGGCACTCAAACCACAAGATGCAGTGCTTCCCACTCTTTCTTTCTCTTTCCAAAGGCAAAGGAGCCTCACTTCATAGCTATCGTTTTTAGGCCGCAAGGAGTACTGCCAGAATACCTCTGATCTTCCCTTAAGGCTCAAGATCTCTTAAGTTAGCTTGTGGTGATGGCTGCCTGGCCTGGGACTCACCATTCAGAGCAGTGGGTGCCCCTCTGACCCAGGGCAGGTCCATAAATGCCATCCAGAAGCAGTGTTCTCAAATCAGGGACCCCCAAGACCCCACTTGGTGCTCTAAACCCCTGTGGCTATGTTGATACCTAAGGTTCAATAATAAGTCCTTTTTCTCTCTGTTTTTCTCTATCAGAAGGGATTTTGCCCTGTAGACACCACAGCTGATTATGTTCTGAGTCCCTCTCAAAGCCAGCAAGTCTAAGAGGCTCATCCAAGGTCCTCAACATAATACCTGGGTACCACTGCTGATTATTTAGGGACCAAGGGCTCTTCAGTTAACAGGTGATGAATGCTGCCAGAACTGAGTCTTTTCCTTCAAGGCAGCACATTCCCTTCTGGCACAGAAATGTCTAGAAATGTCACCTGGGAGCTACAGCCTGGAATGGGGGACCCTTATTCTTACTGGTACCCTGTCCTGCTGTGGCTGAGCTGGTGCCCAAGATGCAAAACAAAGCCCTACCTATTCTTCCTTCTCCTCTTCTCAAGCAGGAGGAAAGGGTCATTTTTGGAGCTGTGAGCTGTGCAGCCTGCGGCAGGGGAGGCTTGCATCTTTCTATGAAGATGCCAGGACTCCATTGGCTGCCCCAGCTGGTGTCTCAGTATTTCATGAGCTACCCTAGTCCACTGTCTCTGGGCCAAGTTCAGCACTAGTTCTCTCCTAAAAGTTTCAGTCCTTATGGCCTAGACTGCCTTTCAAGTTTACTTGGAGACACAGAGAATTGTAGGCCTTGGTGGCAAGGTTTGTGGAAACTCAAGTTCTGACCACTAGGATTGGCAATTTCCCTTTGGCTAAGGTTGGTTTAAATGCTCCCTGTATGTGTAGGCATCAGCTCAGTTTGTTTCGAGTTTTCTTTCTGCTCTAAAGGACAGCACTGAGTTCAATGCCTCACAATTGCTGTGTTTTCTCTAATCAACCCCAAGAAGCTTTCCGAACCAAGCTGCTGCTGCTGGGGGACGGGGAATGGTGGTCATTGGTGATTCAGGTCTGCTTTTTCTATCTCTTCTGTGCATATTTCAGCAATACAGAGTTAAAACCAGGTAATCTAAGTACTCACCTGAATTTTGTTTTCTATGAAGGTGTTTTTTTCTGTGTAGATGGGTATTAAGTTGGTGTCCTTGCAGCGAGGATGATCAGTGGAGCCTTTTGTTTTGCCATTTTCTTTGCCTTCTCTTCTGTTGTTAGATATGTATTTATAAAAATTGTATGAACAGCTATATGCCTTAGCAAATAAGTATCTCTACCAAATTAATTATTTATAATATTTTGTGTGTAAGTTAGTAAAGATTAAACCAAGTTCTAAGGAAATTATCAAGTACCTAAAAATCTTTATAAATATCTAATTATATATTTGTATGTCTCTTCACTGCCCCCTCACCCATACATACTTCCTAGCCTTTGGTATCTATCACTCGTCTCTACCTCCATGAGATCAATTTAGTAAAGTAGTGTGACTATAGTTAACAACAATTTATTGTATATTTTAAAATAGCTAGGAGACAGGACTGGAAATTTTCCCAATACATATAAATAATAAATACTTGAGGTGATGGATACCCCAAATACCTTGATCATTACACATTATATAGATATAGCAAAATATCACATGCACCTCATAAATGTGTGCAAATATTATGTATCAATAAGAAATTTAAAAGTTTAAAAACACCATTGCAAATATTATGTTACCTTATACATATACATGGCCCAGGTTTTTTTCCATCTACCTATTAATGGAGCATGAGGATTGGGAATGTGAATAGGCCTTGAACCTATATAATTCTGGGTTTGAGCCCAGGCTCCACCATCTTCCAGCTTTATGATGTTTGCCAGGTTATTTAACATTTCCAGACATCAATATCATTGTCTATACAATTGGACCAGTAATATGCACCTGATAGTATTGTTGTTTTGGTATTTGTAGTATTCTATTGAAGGCAATTAGGTATTTAAATTCAGAATGCAGTGATTAATGTATTTGGAGGGTTTTTTTTTTTTTTGCTATTTTATATTATATTGAAAGAATTATTTTGTTAATTCTTTTCAGTACACAGAGAAGACAAATACTTGGTAATCTTTAGGAGGACAGGATGGATGGCCATCTTTCTGATCAATCCATCCTTAGGGCCAAGAATAGTATCTGACTCATGATAAATAGTATCTGACTCAGGAAGTATTTTTGTACTGAACAAATGAAGAAGTGTTTATGCATTTTGCCTTTAATCTATAATTCAGCAATTTAGAACAGTGTGAAATGCTCAGTTTAGTACAATAAGTGCATCTTATAATGCTTTTTAGTACAGAAGGTTTTAACAGTCTTGAGTGACTGAAGAAAACTTTTAGCAAAATACTATCTAGTGGAAGTTTCATTGAGCCAACCTGAACAGGCCATCAGACTAAGCTCTGAATAGCAAGTTATTTATATATTAGCAAATTTCTAAATATTATAAAATCTTGAAAATCTCTAAGCCTTGTGGATATTTTAAATTTTAATTTATTTAAGAAATACAACATCTGTGGGCTGGCTAGGCACTGCAGATAAAGATGAGTAATCTGAGTAAGCTAATGATGTAGAAAGACCAGACATTCAGTACCAGGTAATAGGTGCTACAATTGAGGTTTGAACTTAGAGGTGTCAACCCTTGGAGCTGGGTTATGAAGGATAGCTAAGATTTAGTCACTAAAATGAGGGAAGATGTCACAGGCAGAAGAAATAATATTTTATTAGCCCTGACTTGAGAGAAAGAATTACATATTTTGTAAACAACAAGCATTTGTATAGCTGGATTTTAGATGACAGGCAACTGCAGAAGAGGATTAATTAGACTTAATATATTATGTTCAGGAGTTTTGATTTTATTTATCAGAGCTTAGTGAAAATAACTCTACCTTTGTCCTGGTATATATATTGGGTTACCATCACAGATTATTAAAACATCGAAGTCCCATAAAATTACTATCTAATTTTACTCCACTAATTTTGTGGATGTGAAAAAAGATGACCAGAGAAGCTAAGTGACTTTCTGAATATAACAGTGAAATCAAGCCTGGAGCCCAAGGAACTGAATTTTATACAATCCTCTGTATGCACTTTCAGAATAGAGAAGGTAAACTCTAATTGAAGTGAAATTATTCCCAAGCTGATTTCATACAAGTCTCTGAATTGATAAGGTTTTATTGTTTAGAAGCATGGAAAATTTGACCATGTTTTCTTACCTTATGCAAATATCACTGTTTGAAATTATAAGACATAAAATATTTTAAACTTGGGCTCCTGGCATTTTCTCCCTGCTTTAATTTGTCTTTCCACGGGAGCTGAAGGAGATGTTGAAGACATCGTGAGTTCAATTAGCTAACTGGATCCTTATGTGATTAGTTCACTTAACTTTCTGTCTGAGGCTCTGACTGTCCCCTTGACATTGTATTGACACAGTCTCCATTATATCATATCTCAGTCTCAATAAATTGAACAAAAATACCATTTTATTGGTGGATTTATAGGAATAATCAACATATCCCAGAATCATCAGAAAATACTTGCAGCTGGAATTGTAAGGGATTGATATTTTACAGAAGACTTTGTTTACTGTCTCTCTGGGTATTAGGAAAAATCCCTTAAAATGGATAGTTTGCCCTGTCTAAAACCTTTTTTTTATTTTCCCCTGCGACCAATTTCTTGAGGTCATTTTAGAAGGCCTGATCCTTATCATTGTTAATGAAATATTTTCAATGTATATGTAATTGTGTATTGGTAAGAGTTAAATATACATATGGAATGCCAATTTTTGCTAAGAAGCTTTTTTTTGAGATTAACTGGTAACAGCAGATGTTAGGAGTGCTTGCCTGTAGGTAAAATATGAATGTTTTAAAGTACTTGAATTTACTGTTAGCATGAGCATCTAAAATATGTAAAAGTGATTGGTTTCCTGCTTCCCTGGATCCACATTTTTTCCTAAATGATAAAAAGTAAGCTGCCACTGTGCTTCAGTTAAAATGGGGGCAGTCACTTTAACAGAGCCTTGTGTCCTGATTGCAGTGATATGTGGCTGATGTACTCCAGCTGGTGGGGCCCTTGCCGGCTCATGCAGGGAAACAGATAACCCAGAGGCTAGAGGTTCTGGATACACATTCTCCTTGTTCTCTACCTACTGTGCCAACATTTAGGATTAAAAGTGTGTGGTGGTGTGTTTCCTTCTAAAATTCTTTATCTCTTCTTTGGGAGTCTGGAACTTAAAGATGGCAAGTGTTAGAAAAATAGAGTATATTTGCTTTCATCCACTCAAGATTTAATACAGAGGAAACTTAATCTTTATACATTTAGCTTGCAAGTAACTCTAAATGGATTCTTTTGAGCTAGAATTGGCAGCTGTGTACTGATATGTAATGGAAGCATATGTACCTTAAAGAGGATTTAGAAAATAATCAGATTATATGAGGAATATGTCCATTAAACAAAGTGAAATTTGACCATACATCCTGGGTAGTATTTCATGAAGTAGAAAGAAAATATTGTTGAGAAGATACAAATATAGTAGCATAACATCTTTTACATAGTAAATGTTTTAGGTTATTATTATAATCACTCTTACTAAGTAAGAGTAATGCAGACTTAACGTTTCTCTTATTACTCTTAAGTAAAGTCTAGTGACAGCACTAAGGCCAATGGCGAACAAGGCAAAAATACCTAGTATTGCAATATATTTTTTTCTTATCCTTTCTTCTCATCATTCCATGAATCTGAGCTACACTGATCTTATGGAATAACATGATGGAGTAATGAGGGTCATTAGGGAAGCCACAATTTATTGCTTAAATCAACTTAGAGCAGAATCTTTGCAGGATTTACCAATGTCAATATCCATGACTTTAGTTACTGAATATTAAGTTACAATATCAGTGTCTTTATTTCAGGTATGGAAGAAAATTCAGCTGCAATTTGCTAGAAAATGAGTTGTATTGGAAAGAAACTATAGTGACAGGCAAATGGAAGCAGTTTCTCTGCCCCCACAGATACCAGCTGAAAAGTGTTAGCATGAGCAAAAGCTCCTATCTGATATTATATGTTTTCCTTTGCTCCCAGGTGAGGCCCTGCTGTTTTGAAAAGGTTCTTTTCTCACCCTTGTCTTGTATACATAAAAAACACTGCCTTTTTTTTTCTTGACTGTCCAGAATTATTGATACTGTTTTTAAAAGGCTCCTTGTCCCCTTAGTTTTATCTTTAAAGGCTTTCAAGCTATTGGCAACTATACCAAATTTCCTATTAACTGGTAGTATAAGAAATTGTTCTGTAATGCAATTTTTCGCAAAAAGAAAGAAGCTTAATCTTTTTGGAATTGGGGCATTGATTAAATGTTCCTGAAGATATTTATGATACAGATATCCAAAAGTAATACTCAGATTAAAAGCAACTCACCACTAATGAAATTTGGATCGAATGTTTAGTTTGTTTTCAATTTAGAATTAATATTAATGTAGCTGCTGCTTCTCTCTAGATATTTTTATAGTCAATTAAAATTACATTTGTTTTGCTTTTCTCACTTTTTAAATTAGGGAATATCCCTCAAATGGGCATGTGCCAAGGTGAATATGATCATGTTTGCAAATAATCAGGGCAGTTGTTTTTAAATTATTGCATAATATGATCTAGAAAATTTCTTCATCAGTACAAAAATATAAACTTGGTGTAGAAAACATTGTCAAATTCATTGTTGTTCTCAACTGTCAAAGAGTCTAAGTTCTACTGAATTCTGCTGTGTATGTCTGGATCTACACATAGCAAAAACAGCTTAAACACGATATACTATTCTTGTTTCACCTTACATTTCTTTGATTTCCACAGAGGAAAAATAATTTTTATATGTTCTCTGATAACTACCTTCCCTCAGCAAATCAACTTTTGTTATTTTCTATTGCTCTAGCAGCCCCTATTGATATTCAGATATTCTGTTGTGCCAACCATTTTTTAGGAAGCCTCCCACTGTATGCTATAATTAGCAAAAAAAGAAAATGCTCCCTTAGAACTTATAATTGTCATGTTAAAACAATAAACTGAGATTCCAGTTTGTAAATTAACTTTGTGGATAGGGTGTACATGAATACATTTGGGGTTTGATCACAATAGCTTGAACTAAAACAAAAAAAAGTTTTTTTGTTTGTTTGTTTTTGTTTTGTTTTTTTTACAGTGCAAAGCTGAGGGCAAAACTAAAAACTAGAGAAGCAGTAGCTGTGTAGTTAAGCCAACCCAGTTAAATTTTGCTTATCTTGGGTGATTGTGTGTCATACATACTATATGTCCAATACTGCTAAACACTGAGTGTGCTCTGGAAGTACAGATCTTCTCTCTCATGGTATTTTTATTCTAGTTAGGAAATTTAAGCACTTAGACACAGCAATAAACTGAATGCTAATGTACGTAATAAATAAGAACTATAGGAATGTAGAGAAGAGAAAAACTCCACCTGAACTTTAAAAATGGTACAATCTAAATGCTCATTTTATGCTTAGAAACATTGAGGCCCAGAGCTGTTAAGGGACATAGCCAGGGTCACACAGTTTTTTAGCCTCACAAAAGAAACTGGAATCCAGATCTCCTGACTCATTCCAGGCTTCTTTAAACTAGAGACGTCTCCTAATTTAAGTCTCAGTTATTTCTTTGACAATGATTTTTCAAGTCAAACCTTAAGCCAGATGCTTATTTCCTGAAGGACTAAGCAATATTTTGACATAAAATTGCTAGAAACCCATTTAACACAGCGAAATATAAAAATTGATAATGAAAATTAAATAAGACATCTATATTCATTTACAGATGATTATTAAATACACAAAATCAATTAGTGTAGAAAAGCTGCTTATGTTTCTTTTCTTAAAAGGCCTGGTTTGACTAGCCAGTTGTTGAGGTGCAAATTAATAATCTTTGAGGCATTAGTTGTGTCTTTTTTTGTGAACCATTTTAGAAAGTTCATCTGAAATCTTACTAATTCATGGGTTTATAACTTATTCATGCAGTTCAGAACCTGGTGTCTTTTAACTAAGGTAACCAAGTCCTCATTTAAGCAATTCAAGAAAGTATAGTTTATAAGAATATTATTCTGGTAATCTCGGAGGCTAGTGTCAACCATTTAGGAATGTTGTTTAAAGCTTATCTCTGTACCATTCAAAATAACTACATATTCATCTGTCCTTTGAGTACATTGCTCAACTCTCCTCCAATATACATTTTTTTTAAGGAAAGACCTGGGGAATGGCATCATGGAGAGACTTGAATAAAATGTCGATCCTTTCATGATCTGCTTCAGTCTGTTTTTGAAAATCCTCTAAAGGATTATTTCAATTTGCCTTTTTTACCAACCCAGTGGCCTTGCCTCCTAACACCAGCATGTAAATTAATTGATATAGGTCAGAATATCCAGGCTCATAAGTTCAAAGAGTCAGATCAAATTCTTTTGCAAACCTTGTAGAATCTTAACACTGGTCAGGGAAGATTTTGCCCAGGCCGGGCACTGTGGCTCACTCCTGTAATCTCAGCACTTTGGGAGGCCAAGGCGGGTGGATCATCTGAAGTCAGGAGGAGTTCGAGAGCAGCCTGGCCAACATGGTGAAACCCCGTCTCTTAAAAAAAAAAAAAAATCAGTTTTTGCCCAAGGGGTATTAGACCAACCTCTTCCTGTATATTACACCTTGAAAGAGGCTACCAGAATAGAAGTTTCAGGGAGGGGATCAGAGACATGGAAAGTTTCTTCGGGTACTAGTGCTAAAAGAAGAGGTAGCTCAGAACAGGAAGGTTCAGATAAAGGAGAATGTGAAGATGCAGGAGTAGAAGAAGGAGCACTTAGAGGTGAAATGGAAAATGTGTTTCTAAAGGCAGTTGTTTCTTAAAAGAGAATTCAGAGTTTGAAGCTTGATTTCCCATAATTTAGGAGCTTTTCTTTTTTTTTTCCCACTTATTTATTTTATTGCATTTTAGGTGTTGGGGTACATGTGAAGATCATGCAAGATTGTTGCATAGGTACACACGTGGCAGTGTGATTTGCTGCCTTCCTCCCCACCATCTTCATCTGGCATCTCTCCCCATGCTATCTCTCCCCAGCTCCCCACCCCCCACCATCCCTCCCCTATTTCCCCCCAACTGACCCCAGTGTGTAGTGCTCCCCTCCCTGTGTCCATGTGTTCTCATTGTTCAACACCCGCCTATGAGTGAGAACATGTGGTGTTTGATCTTCTGCTTTTCTGTCAGTTTGCTGAGGAGCTTTTCAAAAGTGACCAAGGTCGTATGTTTTGTTTGAAGTATGCGTCTTATGAACATCACTCCTCTAGATGTCACCCAAGAGTCATGAATAACTCTCTTATGTATCCTGGACTGTTTCTAACTGCCGGGTGGCAGCAGAGTACTCAACGTATGGGGGCCAGTCCCTCATATTATATCCTAATGGAAGAGTGAAAAAGGAGTGCATAAAGAAGTTCTTCTGGTGGAGAGGGCCCCATGAGGCTACTTCTTGTTGCATTGTGGTTAATGACCCTGACACCTTCGTGTAGTCCTCAGTCACCTGAAGCCCGCAAATGGGTCAGAGAAAGCAAATCACTTTTTTTCTTTCGGGTAAGAGAACTCACCCTCTGCACTTTTTCATTAGGAACTAACAGGAATTTGTCACAGATGAATTTCTAAGCAACAGCTGCAATATTTAAAAGCATGCTATTAAAATAAAACCACCAGTGCCTATCTTTCAATACCTTGACCCAGACCTCACTTGGTGGGACAGAGGTAGAAAACGCTGAAATTCTCTGGAGAGCTCTTGCCTGACTGTGTCCCAGACCTTCTATCATGAGTCAGAGGCAGAATGGTCAGTTTTGTTTTTGTTTTGCCTGTAACCCAAATATCTTATGTTTAGGGTAAAGATGGGAAAACTCAATTTTACAAAGTGAGGGCTGGAAAGAACACCTCAAACAAAGTCTAGACCTTCCACCAAAATGTGGGAAGGACCAGATTTCAGTAGGCCTCAACACTTCACATTCAATAATTTCTCAGTCAAAACAAATCAAGAGGTTCAGAGCTAACCAAATGCTGAGACTAGGAAGAATGTCAGATGGTCAGGGGTATGTTGCTCTGAATCCTAACAGCACCAGATATGTCACCCTAAAAGAAAGAGGATGAAGAACAAAATAATATTGAAAGAGATAATTTCAGGTAAAGTAAGGACAACTGCCAGGAATACTCAGACCCAAATAACCTTGAATATGAGCTCCATTTAGCCTTTGTTACAAGCAGGTTTCTAAAGGCAAAGAAGAGGGACTGGAAATTGGCTGATACAAAGCTGTTTGTCAGGAATTCTCATTGTTTTACAGACATAACATTGATTAGTGATTGGCTATACGTTGTTAAGCTATAGGGCATAGGATATAGTGTACAGTGCCACATTGTTAGGTTAATTCATAGCTACTTGTGGCAATACCAAGCAGTTTTAATAGATGAATACATGGTTCAAAAGGGGGGAGTAGGTTGTGATTGTTGTATTACTTTAACGCCTCTTTGAGTCTGATAATTTGAAAGAACTACATTCTTTTACAAAAGTGGTCTCCTTTCTTCAGTGGGCAGGAGCATATTGATGAACAGATGGTGGGCAGGGTTCATGCAAAGAATAGTGATGCTTGGTGTTACTGTGTTTTATTTCTCTCCATTCCCACTCCTATGTCAAATTCTTTGATTATGAACATTGAAATTAAACATAATTCTTTCAGTAGGATCATAGGTCTTTCAGAGTTTCTCTAAGTTATATAGAACTTGGTCTAATCTTTAACTCCACCCCTTATTCCCTTTCTGAGATAGCATGAGCTCTTTAAGGGCTATTTCTTATTCCTTACTATGCCTAAAAAGTCCCTAGAATAGGCAGTTGCATAAAGTTAGGGCCCCATCAGTGTTTGTTGAAATGATTTACATGTTTTCCATGAGGATAAAGCAAGGTGTGAAAAAAATAGGAAAGTAATAATGGAAAGGTGGTCAGAGAACAAACATCTACAGGAATAATGGCATTAGAGTGAAACTGGTTTTGAGAAAATTGAAATAGTAACAGAGATTAGAGAAAATTATCAAGGGGAAGAAAAAATAAACTAAAGTAAGAGTCCGAAATCAGTTGTGGAAGATCTGTGAAAGTAAGGATTCATTTATTGTATCTGATGCATAATTTCAGCTTTTTTTATCTTGTTTTTAAAATTGGCAGTTACAATATAATATTAAATATTCACAGAATAATCAGCTGTGGATTGTAACATATGTAAAAGTATCTTTCAGGCTGGGCATGGTTGCTCATGCCTGTAATCCCACCACTTTGGGAGGCCGAGACCGGTGAGTCACCTGAGGTCAGGAACAAGACCAGCCTCACCAACAGAGTGAAACCCCATCTCTACTAAAAATACAGGACGTGGTGGCACATTCCTGTAATCCCAACTAATCGGGAGCCTGAGACAGGAGAATCACTTGAACCCGGGAGGCGGAAGTTGCAGGGAGCCGAGATGGCGCCACTGATCGCCAGCTCAGACAACGTAGCAAGACTCCCTCTCAAAAAAAAAAAAAAAAAAGTATCTTTCAAATGCAAATTTTAGGAGAAAAAAATATTTTTCTACACAAAAAAATAGGCAGATTGCAATTATTGGCGTTTAAAAATTTTTTATAAGACTATTAAAATAACTATATTCAATGATGTGGTATGCCTTCAACATATTTTCCATGAGTTTCAGAAAATGATTTATAGTTTGTAGTAGAGCAAATAATGACTTCCAAAGATATCCAGGTCCTAATCCCTGGAATCCGTGCATGTTCCCTTGTAAAGTAACTGAGACTTTGCAGATGTGATTAATTAAAGGATCTTGAGTTGGTGAGATTATTCTGAATTTTCTGAGTGGGCCCTGAGTAAAATTATAAGTGCCCTTATAAGAGGAAGGCAGAGGGACGTTTGAGACAGAAGGCAGTGTGTTGCCAGTAAGACAAGATATTATTCTGCAGGCTTTGAAGACAAAGGAAGGGCTTACTAGCTAAAGAATGCAAGGAATGCAGCTCGTAAAGCTGCAAAGGCAATGACTTTTATCCCCTAAACCCTCTAGGGAAAGTGTTGTTCTGCCTACATTTTGATTTCACTCCAGTAAAGCTGATTTCAGACTTCTGACTTTCAAAACTGGAGGAGAATAAATGTGGATAGTTTAAGTCACTGAGTTTGTGTTAAATTGTTAGAGCAGCCATAGAAAACTAATACGTAGTTCTTTTAGTTACTATTTCAATTATCCCAGAGTCTCTGAGATATTCTTTGAAAGTGGCTTTACTATAGAAATACATGATCTATCTATAGCTTGCTATTAAAATCTTAAATATAAATATAATTCCTCAAAAATTCTGTGAAATACATGCTTTTTAGACTTATGTAATCTCTTTGAAAATGTAATTTGTTCTTCTATTTTCAATCTTAAATATCTTGAATATGTAAAGATTATCAGTGACTTTTATTACTTTTTACCACATTTTAAAATTAATAAAAAATACAAGCATAACAGTTTATATCTAATAAAATGTATCTAAACCTAAGTTGTGTGAATACTATAATACCATTATCTAATCTGAAGTGTCCTTCTCTCTCTCCAACTTCAATTTGTCTTTACAGAAAGGCACTAATTAAAGAAAGAAAGAAGAAAAAAAACAACATTGTGTCAATGTATGTAATGAACTGTGGTAGAGAAACAGGAAAATAGAATGAGAATAAAGAGTAAGGATGTTAAAGTAGCTGCAGTTTTTTAAAAAATAATTTTTAGGCCGGGCAAGCTGTCTCACGCCTATAATCCCAGCACTTTGAAAGGCCGAGGCAGGCAGATCACAAGGTCAGGAGTTTGAGACAAGCCTAACCAAAATGGATAAACCCAGTCTCTACTAAAAATACAAAAATTCGCCAGGTGTGGTGGTAAGCACCTGTAATCCCAGGTACGTGGGAGAGGCTGAGGTAGGAGAATCCCTTGAACCCTGGAGTCAGAGGTTGCAGTGAGCCCAGATCGTGCCACTGCACTCCAGCCTGGGTGACAGAGTGAAACTCCATCTCAAAAAAGAAAAAGAAAAATAGGCCTCTTGCGGTGGCTTACGCCTGTAATTCTAGCACTTCAGAGGCCCACGTGGGCGGATCACAAAGTCAAGAGATCGAGACCATCCTGGCTAACATGGTGAAACCCCATCTCTATTAAAAATACAACAAATTAGCCGGGTGTGGTGGCACACGCCTGTAATACCAGCTATTCAGGAGGTTGAGGCAGGAGGATCACTTGAACCCAGAGGCGGAGGTTGCAGTGAGCCGAGATCACACCACTGCACTCCACCCTGGCAACAGAACAAGACTCTGTCCCAAAATAATAATAATAATATAATTAATTAATAATAACAATTTTAAAAACTTATTTTTGAGGGTGCCTCACGATGTATCATGGATATAAATAAGGACAAAGTTTCCAAAAATGTGAATTACATTTTGATAGATCAAATTTTAGCTATTATCTATTTATATTATGTAATTGGAAGTTCATACTTGTTTTTAATAAAGTATTTAGTAAAAGATGGAAATAAACATTAGTTACCTCATATTTTCTCATGACTAATTGAGAACACTTCTCCCAACTCTTTACACCTTAAGCCATGCTCTTAGAACTAGAGCAAGAAAATTTCACCCAATCTCTTCTTTTAAAATTTTCTAAGACATTTACCTCCATAGTAACAGATAAATTTATGAAGTTTTAATTTTTTATTGACAAATAAAAATTGAATATATAGCATACAACATGAACTCTTGATATATGTGTTCATAGTGGAATGGCTCAGTTGAGCTTATGTATATATAAATAAAAGCAGATGTATCTATATACATCTAATTATTTTTTGTGATGAGAACACTGAAAATCTACTGTTTTAACAATTTTTAAGAAAACATTAAAGCCATATTAACCACTTTATATAATAGATCTCTTGAACTTATTCCCCCTATCAAGTTGAAATTTTGTATCCTTTGAAAAAATTTCCCCAACACCCAGTCCCAGTAACCACTCCAAGTCTCAGGTAATCATCAGTCTACTCACTACCTACATGCATTCAACTCTTTTGAATTCCACATATGAGTAAGATAATGCAGTATTTGTCTTTCTGTGCCTGCCTTATTTCACTTTATATAATGTCATCTAGGTTGATCCATGTTGTCGCAAAACAAATAATTTCCCTTTTGTTAAGGCTGAGTAGTATTCCACTGTGTGTGTGTGTGTGTGTGTGTGTGTGTGTGTGTGTAATACATTCTAATATATATAACATATTCTTCATTCATTCATCAACAGATACTTAGATTGATTTCATGTCTTGGCTATTATGAATAATGCTGCAATGAACATGGGGATACAGACATCCTTTTGAAATATTGATTTCATTTCCTTTGTATATACCCAGAAGTGAGACTTCTGAATCATAAAGTAGTTTTATTTTTAATTTATCGAGGAACTGATTTCCATAATAACTGTACTAATTTACATCTCCACCAACAATGTGCAGAGGTTATTCTTCACATCCTTGTCAACAATTCTTTTACGTTTTGATAAAAGACATTCTAAAAAAATGAGAGGACATATGTAATTGTGGTTTTACTTTGTACTGCTATGAGGACTAGTGATGTAGAACATTTTTTTCATGTGCATGTTGGCCATTTATATTTCTTCATTTGAGAAATGTCTCTTCAGGACCTTGTCTCATTTTTTATTTACTGTTACTTTACTTTTTAAATTTATTTCTGTTTGTGTGTACATAGTAGGTGAATATATTTCTGTGGAACATGAGATATTTTGATACAAGCAAACAGTGCATAATTATCACAGCAGGGTAAATGGGATATGAATCATTTAGGTATTTATATTTTCTTTGTGTTACAAACAATCCAATTATACTCTTTTAGTTCTTAGGAAATGTACAATAAATTATTGTAGACTGTAGTTACCATGTTGTGACATCAAATACTAGATCCTACTCATTTTATTTAGCTTTTTTTTTTGTAACCATTAACTTTCGCACCACACTATTCTTTCTGTCTTTCTGTCTTGTAGTATCCGTTGTTCTACTCTCTATCTTCATGAGTTCAATTGTTTTAATTTTTAGCTCCCACAAGTAAGTAAGAACATAAGAAGTTTGTCTTTTTGTGCCTGGCTTATTTCACTTAACATAATGATGTCCAATTCAATCTAAGTTATTGCAAAGGACAGAATCTCAATGTTTTTATGGCTGAATAGTACTCCATTGTGTATATTTACCACATTGTTTTTATATATTAGTCTGTTGATGGACACGTAGATTGCTTCCAAATCTTGGCTATTGTGAATAATGGTACAATAAGCATAGGAATGCAGGTATTTTTTCAATATACTGATTCACATTCCTTTGGGTATATACCTTACAACAGGATTGATGGAACATATGGTAGCTCTACTTTTAGTATTTTGAGAAAATTCCAAATTGTTCTCCATAGTTCTGTACCAATTTATATTCCCATCAACAGTGTATAAGGGTTCCCTGTTCTTTACATCCTCATCAGCATTTGTTATTACCTGTCTTTTGGCTATAAAGCATTTTAACTGGGGTGAGATGACATCTCATTGTAGTTTTGATTTGCATTTCTCTGATGAGCAGTTATGTTGAGGGCCTTCTCATATACCTCCTTACCATTTGTATGTCTTCTTTTGAAAAATTCAGCTCTTTTGCCCATTTTTTAGTCAGATTATTAGATTTTTCCCAGTAGAGTTGTTTGCAACCCTTGGATATTTTGATTATTAATCCCTTGTCAGGTGGAGAGATTGCAAACATTTTTTTCTCCAACCTGGGTTGTTTCTTCACTTTGCTGATAGTTTCCTTTGCTCTGCAGAAACTTTTTTATTTTAACGTGATCCCATTTGTCTGTTTTTGGTTTGGTTACCTGTGCTTATAGGGTATTACTTAAGAAATCTTTGCTTATTCCAATATACTGGATAGTTTCTCCAAGGTTTTCTTTCAGTAGTTTCATAGTATGAGGTTTTAGATTTAAGTTTTTAATACATATTTATTTGATTTTTGCATATGGTGAGCTATAGGAATCAAGTTTCATTCTTCTGCATATAGAAGCACAGTTTTGCCAGTAACATTTACTGAACAGACTGTTCTTTCCAAAACATGTGTTCTTGGCATGATTGTTGAAAATGAGTTCACTGCAGATGTCTGAATTTATTTCTGGGTCCTCTGTTCTGTACCATTAATTTATGTGTCTGTTCTTATGTCAGTACTATGCTGTTTTGGTTATTGCAGCTCTGTAGTATAATTTGAAGTCAGGTAATATGATTACTTCAGTTGTGTTCTTTTTGCTGGGAACATTTTTTAATATTCTGGGTTTTTAGTGGTTCCATATAAATTTTATGGTTGGTTGTTCTATTACTGTGAAGAATGTCATTGATATTTTGATAGGGATTACATTGAATTTATAGATGGCTTCTGGTAGTAGAGACATTTTAACAATATTGATTCTTTTAATCCATGAACATTGAATATATTTACTTTTCTGTATACTCTTCATTCCTTTCATCAAAGTTTTATAGTTTTTATTGAAAAGATCTTTCATTTCTTCAGTTAAGTTTATTTCAGTGTTTTCAGTTTTATTTGTAGCTATTATAAATGTGATTACTTTCTTGGTGCCTTTTTCACATTGTTCAGTGTTTGCATGTGGAGATGTTACTGATTTTTATATGTTGACATTGTATTCTGCAACTTTGCTGAATTTGTTTATTAGTTTCAATAATTTTTTTGTAGAGACTTTAGGTTCTGCCAAATATAAGATCATATTATTAGCAAATGAGGGTGATTTAACTTACTTCTTTCCAACTTGGATGCCCTTTATCTCTTTCTTTTGTCTAATTGCTTGAGCTAGGACTTCCAGTACT
>NW_016108147.1:32747-35580 GCF_001604975.1 Cebus imitator
CTGATTGCTCTAACTAGGACTTTCAGTATTATGTTGAATAAGAGTGGTGGAAGTTGGCATCCTCATCATGATCGAGATTTCAGAGGAAAGGTTTTGTTTTTCCTCATACAGTATGATACTAGCTATGGGTCTGTCATTTATGGCTTTTATTGTCTTTAGGTATGTTGCTTCTATGTCTATTTTTGAGAAGTTTTTTTTTTATCATGAAGGGATGTTGAATTTTGTCAAATATTATTTCCCGCATCAATTAAAATGATCGTATTTTTTTTTCCTTTATTCTGTTCATATGATGTAACACAATGATTGATTGCCATATGTGCATCTATCCTTACAGCTCTTGGATATATCTCACTTGGTCATGATGAATAATGTTTTTAATATGTTGCTGAATTTGATATGTTAGTATTTTGTTGAGGATTTTTGCATTAATGTTTATCATATATTGGCCTGTAGTTTTCTTTCTTTGATGTGTCTTTTTCTGGTTTTGATAGCAGGATAATACTGGTTTCACAGAACAAGTTTGGAAGTATTTACTCCTCATTGTTTCGAAACAGTTTGAGTAAGATTGGTATTAGCTCTTCTTTGTTTGGTAAAATTGAACAGTGAAGCCATCAGGTCCTGGCCTTTTCTTTGGTGGAAGACTATTTATTTTGGCTTCTATCTTGTTACTTCTCAGTGATTGGCTCACATTTTGGATTTCTTCATGGTTCAGTCTTGGTAGACTGTAAACATTTTGAAATTTATCAATTTCTTCCTCAGTTTTGATTTTTTTTATCACTGATTTTGTTTATTTGGACCTTCTCTCCCTTTTTCTGCGTCTGGGTAAAAGTTTGTCAATTTTGTTTATCTTTTCTAGAAACCAACTTTTCATTTGATTTTTATTCATTTCAATTATATTTCTGCTCTGATCCTTATTATTGCCTTTTTTCTTTCTTCTACTAATTTCGAGTTTTGATTGCTCTTGCTTTCCTAGTTCTTTAAGATACCTCATTAGATTATTTATAGTTTTTCTATTTTTTTGGCATAGGTACTTATAGCTGTATATTTTCTTATTTGTACTGTTTTCACTGTATCCCATAAGTTTTGGTATCTTGTGTTATCATTGGTTTTTAAGAAATTTTTCAATTTTCTTCTTAATTTCTTCATTGACCCACCAGTCATTCAGGAACATATTATTTAATTTCCATGCGTTTTTATAGTCTCCAAAATTTCTCTTGGTATTGATATCTGGTTTTATTTCATGTTGGTTGGAGAAGATACTTGATATAATTTTAATTTTTTATATACTTTAAGAATTGTTTTGCGACCTAACGTATGTTCTATCCTTGAGAATGATACAAGTGCTGAGGAGAAGAATGTGTTTTCTGTAGCCGTTGGATCAAATGTTCTGTATATATCTATTAAGTCTATTTAGTCTGTGGTGCAGATTAAGTCCAGTGTTTTTTCATTGATTTTCTGTCTTTATGACACAATGCTGAAAATAAGCTGTTGAAATTTCCAGCTATTGTATTGGAGTCTATCTCTCTTTAGGCCTAATAATATTTTCCTTATATAACCAGGTGCTCCTGTGTTGGGTGCATATATATTTATAATTCTTATATCCTCTTACTGAATTAATTGACCCTTTTCTCATTGTCGAGTGACCTTCTTTGTCTCTTATAGTTTTTATCTTAGAATCTATTTTGTCTAAGTATGGCAATTTGTCCTCTTTTTTGGTTTCCATTGCCATGGAATATTTTTCATCCCTTTATTTTCAGTCTCTGTGTGTTTTATATGTAAAGTGTGTTTCTTGTAGGCAAGGGATCATTGGGTCTTGTTTATTTTTCCATTTAGCCACTCCATATATTTTGATTGAAAAGATGAGCACATTTGCAGCAATGTTGTTACTGATAAGTCAGGACTTACTCTTGTCATTTTGTTATTTGTTTCTGGTTGTTTGTGGTCCTCTTTACCTTCTTTCCTTCCTTCCTGTCTTTCTTTAGTGAAAGTGATTTTCTTTGGTGATTTATTTTAATTTCTTGCTTTTTTATGTATCATTTTTTTTAAATTTAAGGTTACATTATAATAGTGTCTTATAACCTGTTACTTTAAACTGATGACAACTTAACACTGATTACGTGAAAAAACAAGCAAACAAACAAGCAAAAAGAAAATTAATAAAAACTCTATTCGTTAACATTTTTCTTCCACTTGTTAACTTTATGTTGTTTTCATTTATATCTTGCTGTACTGACTCTCTTGAAACGTTGTTGTGTTTATTGTTTTTGATATTTTAGTCTTTCTAAGATATAAGTAGTTTCCACACCATAATTACAGTGTTATAATATTCTGTATTTTTCTGTGTACCTACTATTACCAGTGAGTTTTACACTGTCAGGTGATTTCTGATTGCTCATTAATTTTGTTCTGTTTTAGAATGAAAATCTCTTCAGCATTTCTTGTAGGACAAGTTTGGTGTTAATGAAATCCTTCTAGTTTCTATGGCTGGGACAGTATTTCTCCTTCATGTTTGACCTTGGTAGATAAAATATTTTTGGGTAAAAAGGGTTTTTTTGTTTGTTTGTTTTCCTTCAGCACATTACATATGTCACGCCACTCTCTTGGCCTATAAGGTTTTCACTGAAAAGTCTACTGCCGGAAGTATTGGAGCTGCATTGTATATTACTTGTTTTTGTATATTACTTGTTTCTTTTATCTTGCTGCCTTTATGATCTTTTTTTTATCCTAGACTTTTGGGAGTTTGATTATTAAATGCTTTGATGTAGTCTTCTTTGAATTAAACCTGCTTGGTGTTCTGTAACCTTCTTGCACTTTTTTTTTTTTTTTTTTTTTT
>NW_016108147.1:36140-39334 GCF_001604975.1 Cebus imitator
ATTCTTTTTTTTATTTGCTCCGTGACTTTATTTTCAAATAGCCTATCTTGAAGCTCACTAAATTTTTCTTTCTCCTTGATCAGTTCTGCTGGTGAGAGACTCTGATGTATTCTTCAGTATGTCAATTGTATTTTTTCAGCTCAAAATTTTGCTTAATTCTATTTAATTATTAATTATTTTAATCTCTGTTAAATTTATCTATTCGGATTGCTAATTTCTTCTCCGTGTTATCTTGAATTTAGTTGAGAATCCTCAAAACAGCTATTTTGAAATCTCTGTCTGAAAGGTAACATATCTCTGTCTCTGCAGGATTAGTGCTTGGTCCTTTATTTAGTTCATTTGGTTAGGTCATCATATTTTCCTGGATGGTCGTATGGATGTTAATCAGTGTCTGGATAATAAAGAGTTAAGTATTTATTGTAGTCTTTACAGTCTGGGCTTGTTTGTATCCATCCTTCTTGGGAAGGCTTTTCAGGTATTCAAACGGACTTGGGTGTTGTTATCTAAGTTTTTGTTTTCTGCAGCCATATCTACATTAGGAGGCACCCCAAGCCCAGTTAAGCTGTGGCTCTTATAGACTTGAAGAGGTATTGCCTTGGTATTCTTAGATAATATTCAGAAGAATTCTCTGGATTACCAGGCATGGACTCTTGTTCTCTTCCCTTACTTTCTCACAAACAAATAGAGTCTCTCTCTCTCTCTCTCTCTCTCTCTCTCTCTCTCTCTCTCGTGTGTGTGTGTGTGTGTGTGTGTGTGTGTGTGTGTGTGATTAGCCACCTGGACTGGGTGAGAGGTGACACAAACACTACTGTGGCCACAGTCACTGGGACTGTGATGGATCAGACCTGAAGCCAGCATGGTACTTGGTCTCTCTCAGGGCATGGGGTAACCACTGCCTTGTTCACACAAGGTCCTAGGTCTCTGCAATCACAAGGTTGCAAAGCCAGCCAGGCTTGTCTTTCCATTCAGGTTGGCAAGTTCCCTGCAGCCCCAGTCAGGTCCAGAGATGCAATTAGGGAGCCAGGTCCTACAATAAGAAAGTTTATGAATCTAGCCAGTGTTCTTTCTACTGCAGCTGAACTGGCAGCAAAAAGGCCCAAAGGCCTTCAGCTTGTGATGAGTGCTACCAGGCCTGGAATTCTCCATTCAAGGCAGTGGACTCCCCTTTGCCCAGAGTCAGGTCCAGAAATGTTACCCAGGAGCCAAGGTCTGAAATTGGAGACCCCAAACCTCTGCTTGATCTTCAAGTTCATGGCCCCAAGGCACCTTTTTTTTCATTCTAAAATATTTAACAGCTTCATTGTAGTGTAAATGACATAAGGTAAGCGTTACATATTTAAAATGTAATTTGCTTAATTTTCACTTAACTATATACTTGTGAACCCATCAACATAATTCAGATACTGAATATATCTTTCATTCCCTAAACTGATCTCATCACCATTTACAATTCTTATTTTCCACCTTTCCCCACACTCCTCTCACATTCCCCCCAAACCCCACAGTTCCATCTACTTTTTAAATACTATAGATTTTATTACATTTTCTAGAATTGTATATCATTTGAATAGTTTAATATTCATGGCTTCTTAATAATTGAATATCTAGCCTCTTTTACTCAACATAATTATTTTGAGAGTTATCCATTTCGTTGCATGTATTAGTAAATACTAAAGAGTTTGTTGTTGAGTAGTATTCTGTTGTATGGAATTATCAAAATTTGTCTGTTCTTCTGTTGATGGACATTTGGGTTATTTCCAGTTTTTGGCTATTACAAGTTAAGGTTCTATGAACATTCCTGTTCAAGTATTTGTGCAGATATATGCTTTTGTTTCTTTTGGATAAATACTAAGGGTGGTATGGCTGGAATACCTGGTAAATTTTTTTTTTTTTTTTTTTTTTTTTTTTTTTTTTTTTTTTTTTTTTTTTTTTTTCTTTTTTTTTTTTTTTTTTTAGTACCAAACTATTTTCCCAAGCAGTTGTACTATTTTGCCAGCAGCAGTGTATGTGAGTTCCAGGTCCTCCACATGCCGCTAACAGTTTAGTCAGTCATTTTACTACAGCCATTCTAAAAGATGTGTAGTGGTACCTCACTATGTGCTTATTATTTAGAATGCACACACAAAATTAAAACTTCAGTAGTAAAAAGACAAGTGACTCAATAAAAATGAGAAAATGTTTAAATGGACACTTCATCAAACAATGTATACTAATGGAAAATATGCATATAAAATGATGCTCACCATCATTAGTCATTAGGAAAGTGCAAATTGTTGTAGATATTTTGATTTATAAAATAATCAATGAATATGAACTGCCGAGCTGTACATAGTTCATATCATTATATGTAACTTAAGTGTGCTTTTTTATTCTAATGTAGCATGAAACAATTTAATGCATAAATATTTATGTTTTAGATTATGTCCCTGTTACGACAGATGACCAAGAATAAAATATGTATATTAATACATATTTTCAAATTGCTTGCCATAAACAATTTCTATCAATGCATGAGATTTACTCATTTCACAAACATGTAAAAGTATTAGCTTCTAAAAATTTTTCTAAATCTGTTTATTGAAAATTTGATTTAATTTTAATTAAAATATATTTTATTACTCTGGATAATCAGCTTTTTAATGTATTTATTATATAAAATTCCTTTTTTATGAATTGTCTCTCATATTCTTTACTCATTTACCTATTGTAGCAGTTTTTTTCCTTCAGTGATCATGTGAACTCTACGCATTAGTCATTACATCTTTTTCCATTGTTAACACTTCTCCAGCTTATCTTTTAATAATGTTTGTGATACTTTTGATATTCAGCTTTAACTTTTTATGTTCCCAGCATATAAACTGTATCCTTTATGATTTATCACAATTACTTTAAACTTAAGAAATTTTTATTATCGTTGTTAGTTTTTATGGCTTTATCCTTTATATTTAAAAACTTAATTAATCTATAATGACTCTGGCATATGGCATAAAGGATCTTAATTCATGTTATTCTATTACTGACCATTTGTTCAAGAACATTGGTTGATTAACTTCTTATTCCTTCATTTTTTCTCCATATTTTTTATTACATATTTCTTTTTATGAACTAGTTTCTATTTGGGGGCTATTCATTCTATCTATTCAATTTATCTATTTTATGGAAATTCCACACTGAATTATAATACCTTTTAGAAA